>NC_057799.1:620419441-620719441 GCF_018294505.1 Triticum aestivum | reverse complement strand
CTTTTCTTTCGTGGCCTTGAGCCAGCCAAGAGGTGTAGCGATGGTTCAAACATGACCAAGCCCCCAAGTGACTTTCTTTCGTGGCCTTGAGCCAGCCAAGAGGTGTAGCTATGGTTCAAACATGACCAAGCCCCCAAGTGACTTTCTTTCGTGGCCTTGAACCAGCCAAGAGGTGTAGCTATGGTTCAAACATGACCAAGCCCCCAAGTGATGCCGTGGCATTGCGCCGATCAAGAGGTGTAGCTATGGTTCGGATACGACCAAGCCCCCAAGTGACCATAAGTTTTGGCATTGCGCCCATCAAGAGGTGTAGCTATGGTTCGGATACGACCAAGCCCTCAAATGACCATTGAAGCAGGGTACCTATGTTTGAGTTGTGCTTTGCAACAGACTCTCTTTGGTCCCTTTAATTTTTGCAAGAGATAAATTCTTCTTGAGCCGGGATTTTGAACCGGATATTGAGAGCTTGAAAGCTTTGTGGGAGACATCTTTCCCTTGAACCGGATTTTAAACCGGAATCTTCATTTTCAGCCGGATATTTTCTGACGGCCTTTAAACTCGAACTTGTGAGAAGTTAATTCCTTTTTGAATCGGACATTTTTAAACTGGATTTGAGCACTTCAGAGCTTTGTGGGAGAATAGATTTCCCTTGAACTGGACTTTAAACCGGATATTGAGAGCTTCAGTGAGACTGACTTCCCTTGAGCCGGATTTTAAACCGAAATCCTTTCTGATGACCCGGAACTTCTTCATTGAGCCGGGATTTTGTAACTGTCATATACTTTCTAAGCCGGAAATTTTCTAACGGCCTTTAAATTTTCATCAATATAACAGTAGTCTCCGGGACCGGGTTATCTTTCCCTCCAACGTCCTGGGGTTCTTGACTTCACTGAAAACCGACATATAGCTGAATCATATCATTGTAGCCCCCGAGTCTCAAGGTGACTCGAGGAGTTGGCTTGAGATTCTCCGTGTTTGACCATAGCAGAAGGGTATATCATTGATGTTGATAACGCGATGTGAATCCATAGAAAGTTGAGGTGAGTGCGGCGGGTTATAAATGATCTCGTACGAGCCGTGTCAGCAACTCGGCCAATGGTTCCTTCCAACTGGCGATTTCAAGTTAACCAAAACTGTAGTGGCGGCGACTTGTGCGCCTGCCCATTGAGCCATCTAGTGCAAACGCGGTTGATGATAATTTGCCTCCAATTTGAAAGAAAACCGGGCTACCCAAGCTGTGACTTGCTCATACCCAATAAACAGCTCATGCAGACAGGTGCGGCCCGGTATGCTGATGTAGACCAGGCCGCGAGAGACGGACGACAAGGACGACTGCAACATCAGAGGCAGCACAGACAGATGAACCGGCCGCATCATTGTAAACCGGTGCGGACATGCGAGTTGTCCTCCTTGTTGTAAACCGGCGTGTTCGTGAAAGACGGCCACGGCGTTGTAAGCCGGCGCGGTCGCGAGAGACGGCCACGGCGTTGTAAGCCGGCGCGGTCGCGAGAGACGGCCACGGCGTTGTAAGCCAGTGCGGGAGTCCGTTGAGTAACGACGACCACCTGTGCCAAAAGATATTGGCGTGCCTCCATCCCCGTGGTATAATATCACTTTTTGTCATAAATGATTGCCCTGCATAAACAATATTGCAGACCAAGGCAAAGATAAACTTGTTCTTTGACAAAAACAACATGTGCTAATAAAACAAACTTGGATGGATATCACCTGATTTGTTTGGACGACGGATGATCCGTTTATCGCGATAGAGGTGGGTCAGGCAGACCAGCGACTCAATATAGTTCCGGCGGCTCAGGCAGACCGGCGACTTAATATAACCCCGACGGCTCAAAGTGGCAAGGGCGGCTCAACGCGGCTCCGGCGGGTTGATGTAGATTAAGCTGCACGGGTGGCAACTTTGCACACACCTATTCCATCAGTAAGCGGGCGCAGACGTCGGTGCGTGATGGTGCTGACGTACACTTCATAGGCACAACATGGCACCACCTTTGCTGCACATAAAAATATACAGACCAAAGTAATTGTTCCTTTTAAAGAAAATACTATGTAATAAAAATATACTGGATGGATTTCACCGGATATGTCAGGCCAGTGATTATCCACCGCGGAGTTGATGATCACTATGGTGAAGCTGAAATCAATTCACGGGTGAGCCGGCCGCGACGTTGTAAGCCATCGCGGACGGGCGAGTCAACCGCAGGTGCGGTAACCCGTGCGGACGGGCGAGTCAATCGCAGGCGCGGTATATATCCATGACACAACCATCGCTCTTGCGGTGAACAATTGTCCTGCATACAAAAAATACAGCATGGCGGAGCAGTATTGCTCGAATGATTTAATATGTACTTCAAAATAGATAGAATTGAATAGCACCTGGTATTTTTATCAGATGAACGCATACACCTGTGCTGGATAATGCACCGTGGTGCTTTTAGCTTTTTACAAAAGAATTGATCTGGTGTGTACTGTTGAAAATGAATAGTAGTACTAGCTCTCTTGTCTTTGAGCGCCCAGTATGATTGAGGTCTCCACGTGGGGAGACTCCCCCTTTTTTTAGCAAGTCCAGAACAGTGCACACGCGGCCCATTGAGTAGAATTGAACTTGATCCATTGATTAGGTGTTTCATGTGCCTTGTGTCAAGAGCAAATGTGATACAAATCTGCGGAAAGCGGCGGAACGCGGCTCAAGGCGGGCTCGGTCGCGACAGCGGAGGTCCTCGTGAGGCACAGCAGGGCCGGCGGGCGGATCAGAAAGGCGCCGTCCACGGGCGGCTCAGGAGGCCATAGCTGCAGCGGCGACGGAGGCCTCAGCAGTGACGGGGCGGCTCAGCGCGGCGTCGGGCGGCGACTTATAACAGAGCGAAGTCAGTCGACACTGGAGCGAGGCAGAACGGCAGCGGCTCACGGCGGGTCACGGCGATGGCGGCTGACGGGATGGCGGAAGCGGCTCTAGGCACGGACGACGGAGGCGAGTCAGGCGGCGGCGGCGGCTTAGGGCCGGCACAGCAGACGGCGGCTCACGGCGGGAGCAACCGCAGGCTACTGCTGCGGACATGGCTCGGTCCGCGCGGGGTCGACACCGGCGAAGAAAAATCCGCAGCAGAGGGATCCAGAGGGTTTGCTAGAACCATGGTTGGCAGGGGTGGCAGCTCGTCAACAGCGGGCAACGGCTGGTCAACGGAAACGCGGCGACGGGATGGCCCGATCAGACCGCAAGCAGCAGAGCCCGAATCCAAAACCTCCCTCCACGCCCTTTCCGGGTCGTAGTTGCTTTGACCTTTCCTTCTTTTCTTTTTCCTTTTTTTTCTCGAGCTTGATCTTTGTGAGCAGACCGAACATGGCTTTGGCAATTGATGGATAGTGAATTAGCTTAATCCTTCACATGAGATGAACTTTTTTAGCAATAATTGGCCTAGGAACTTGTGCCTTTGTAGGTTTTCCTCCCCTTGTATCAAACGGATACTTAAAAAGTGCAAATTCACTTGACTCGATCTTTACGCCAGGGAGTAGTACTCCATATAGTCTGTACGGCTTGGTCCCTCGTGTGCAGATAGCAAACCGAGATCAAAGAAGCAGATAATGTTGATGGATGTTGTACGGCTTGGAAGTAGCACTAAAAACAACTCAAGATTTGACGTGCAGGCGAAATAGGTTGCAGGAGAAAATGACGGTCCCTCTTGCCAGGCGCACAGAACGCTCAAACTATTTTTTTCTTTTCTTTTCCTTGTACTCTTGTTGGTCTCGGTGATCTGTTCCTTGCGCTGATCGATCTCCGACAGGTCTTCGACTTGCAGCAGCGCCGGTGCATCCGATGCAACCCTAATTTTCTCTTGATCTCAAATCTTGTATATATCACTTTGACTGTTCTTCGGACGTTTTCAATGCCGGCTCTTTTTCATCCAACCCATCGTGAACTCCTCGATCCCTAAAACTGAGATATATCCCTCCAAGAACTCAACACCACCGTGCGCGAGCCCCACGGTGGGCGCCAACTATCGTGGATTTGTCACATCAGATGTCCTAGTAAAATGACTTAGTCGTGAGGCCAGCGCATCTATGTAGTAGCTTGAGAGGGGTTGAGCGGAATCGAGAGACGCAACACAAGACAAAGATTTAGACAGCTTCGGGCCCCGGAAAACATCATCCGGTAATAACCCTACATGCTGTTTGTGGCTAGGTCTCATTATCATCATGAGGGAGACGTCGTAAACCGGCTCTTTGTGTCTAGCCCTAGAGATTGTTTCTTCTTGCTTGTCCTTTGTTTGGGGAGCCCTGCCCCTCCTTATATATGTTGAAGGGGCGGGTTACATGTGGAGTCCTATTAGGATTAGGACTAGTCTATCTCTAATACAAACCGGATACAAGTCCAGGTCTTAACTCCTTGTAAGGTAAATATTCCTCATGCCTTTGCTCTTAAACCGTACCACCATTAACATAAACCGGCCTTCTGGGCCTTGGGCCTTGTCATTCGTCCCCCGCCCGCCAGGTTACCAGTGTGTCATAATGTTTAAGCAGGTTGCTTGTAAACCGCCAGGTCAGGGCGGGTCGCCAGTAAATCGCCAAGTGTCAGCGGGGTCTTCAAATAAACCGCCAAGTCCGGCCGGGTTATACTTCCGGCCGGTTTACGCCGCGGGGTATATCCCTGACAGTATCCGCACTGGAAGAAGCTTGTGTACAGGGTTTTCATGGCAAGCCGGAAGCTTAAGCAATATTTGCTGGGTCATCCCATTACTGTGGTTACCTCTGCTCCTTTGGGAGACATCATCCAAAATAGACAAGGCACAGGCCGTATTGCCAAGTGGGCCATTGAGCTTGGACCCCATGGTTTGAAGTATGTACCTCATACGGCCATCAAGTCCCAAGCACTCGTGGATTTTATCAATGAATGGACAGAGTTGCAGACGCCTGAGGAAAAGCCGGATAACATGTATTGGACTGTTCAGTTTGATGGATCCAGGTAGTTGGAAGGCTCGGGGGCTGGAGTTGTTTTGACTTCCCCACGAGGTGATAAATTTTCTTATGTTCTCCGGTTAATGTTCCCTTGTACTAACAATGCAGCTGAGTATGAGGCCTTGCTCCACGGTCTTCGGATGGCAAAGGAGATGAACTTAAGCCGGGTGAGATGTTTCGGCGACTCAGATCTGGTAGCTCAGCAAGTTTCTGGTACTTGGGATTCTAAGGATCCACTCATGGCAGCTTATCGTCGAGAAGTTGATGCTATTGCGGGTCACTTCAAGGGTTATCAAGTTGAACATATTGATCGCAGGAAGAATGAGGTGGTTGATACTTTAAGCTGGTTAGGATCTCTAAGCCGGTACCACCTAACACGTTCCTGGATGTTCTTCTTAACCCTTTTGTCAAATTACCTACAGAGGAGGATCTTGCTATCCATGACCTAGAGGTACAATTGGTGGCGGCTCTTCATGCCATTCCTGACTGGACAGTTCCGTATCTGGCATACATGACCCAGGGCGAGTTGCCAGAGGATGAGATCTTGGCCAAACAGATAACCCGGCGGTCTAAGTCAATTTCGATTGTCAATGGGGAGTTGCACCATCACAGTGTCACAGGGGCGTTTCAGTGTTGCGTCTCTCCTGAAGAAGGCTGTGAGATTCTGCGGGAGATTCATGAAGGAGACTGTGGTCATCATGCCGGCTCTAAATCTCTTGTCGCCAAGGCTTTCCATCATGGGTTCTATTGGTTGACGGCTCATGCTGATGCTGAGGATTTGGTCAGCAAATGTGACGGTTGTCAGAAGTTTTCACGACGAGCTCATGTGCCAGCTCAAGAATTGAGGATGATTCCAATTACTTGGCCGTTTGCAACTCGAGGGCTTGATATGGTTGGGCCTTTCAAGAGATCCAAGGATAAGAAAACTCACCTTTTGGTGGCGGTTGATAAGTTTACGAAGTGGGTTGAAGCAGAGCCGGTTAGTAAGTGTGATGCGGCAACGGCGGTTCAATTCATCAAGAAGGTGATCTTCCGTTTTGGCTTTCCACACAGCATTATAACAGATAATGGTACTAATCTCTCTAAAGGCGCTATGAAGGAATTTTGTCAACGGGAGCATATTCGACTTGATGTTTCCTCCGTGGCTCACCCTCAGTCCAATGGTCAAGCGAAACAAGCTAATCAAGAGATTATGCAAGGTATCAAGCCCCGGCTTATGGTTCCTTTGCAAAGAACGCCGGGTTGTTGGGTGGAGGAGTTGCCTTCGGTGTTATGGAGTATAAATACAACCCCCAACAGGTCTACGGGTTACACACCTTTTTTCATGGTTTATGGGGCAGAGGCGGTTCTCCCTAGTGACATCCGTCACGATTCACCCCGCGTGGCGGCTTATGTTGAAGCTGATAATGAAAAGGCGCGTCAGGATGCACTTGACCTGTTGGATGAGGAGCGTGATCTCGCGGTGGCTCGTTCGGCGATTTATCAGCAAGACCTACGTCGTTATCACAGCCGCCGGTTCAAAACCAGAACCTTTCAAGAAGGCGACTTAGTGCTCCGGCTCATCCAGGATCAGACAGATATGCATAAACTATCACCGCCTTGGGAAGGACCTTTTGTGGTCAGCAAGAATCTGCAAAATGGGTCATACTATCTTATCGATGTTCGAGACCACAAGGACTCACGTAAGTCGGAGGAGGAGACCCGTCGGCCGTGGAATATTGCACATCTTCGGCCCTACTATACTTGAGCCACCGGCTCTCATGATGTACATAGTCTGATGGTGTATATATTATAAACAGTATAATAAAGCCGGCATCACTGATAATTCAGGGCCTCTGTTGTTTCACTTTTTGAAGCTGAGTCTTTATCATCTTCTTACATGTTCATTTAAGAGGCTTGACACCCAAACTACAGGGACCAAAGAGAGTTGGATGCACAACACAGCTCAAACATAGGTCCCCGACGAGCACAATTCGTAAGTATGTCACTTGGGGGCTTCCTGTTCAAACATACGCGTATTCGACCAAAGAGAACATAGCGTGACTACCCTCTTGACCAGCTTATCTTGTTCAAACATAGGCGTATTCGACCAAAGAGAACATAACCTTTCCGGGTCATCCTACCTGTAGCCAGCTGCTTCAACTCCATCGGGTAATCCCGATTGACCCGTCGAACTCTTAACAATCAATCTTTTACGGTGTATTCACCAAAGATCCTGAGCTTGTTAAGGTTAAAATGCCGGTTTGTCATGTGAGAGCACGGCTTACAGATAGTCAGGATAGATCCAGGCTTCATAAGCCGCCTTCCTTGAAACTTGGATAAATCGGCCCGTGAGGCATGCTGCTACTCTGACCCCGCGTACTCCTGATAAGTCTATCTTTAAAAAAGACCTGAACTTATCTGGGTTCAAATGTCGATTGGGTACTGTGAGTGCCGGCTCACGGAAAGCACATACCTTCCAGTGGCTCAGGCTAGTTTCATTGAAGAAGAAACTTTGGCTTGGCGGCCTGCAAAAGCCTCGAATTTTTTGATTTCTTATTTCTTTTCTTTATATGATCTCTTTTTTGCCATCTGTTTTTTTTACAATCGGGCCATGCTGCCCTACTTATGGCTCATATTTGAAGCATCTTTTGGGTTTCTACAACCCACCAGAATGGCAGACTCTAAGTCGCAAGAGGATAATAATCTTATGTTTTAGAGTCATCGCTCTAAAAACTCTAGATGCGTCGAGCTGATAAGCCAGCAGTCTAAACATACACCACAGGTATGATTGTTTATTTAACAATTGAGTTGGCATTGTGATTACACTGGCACTGATTATGGACTATCTGTCCCCAGTGGATTCAATTGGGTATCATGACCCGCCCGGCGGTAAGCCGCCAGGGCACTTGTGATCTGTTTGTGTGCAGGGCAATGATCAATCTGATCTGCATAAATCAAGACTATCATAAGCATAAAGTGATATTTTCTTAAACTGGAGGAGCCGCGGTATTGTGCAAAACAGAAACGTGCACGATGGCATGGCATATTAAAGTTTCACTACCCTATTACATGGCTCCGTGAGCCAAACAGCATCAAGTATTTTTAAAAAGGATCCAATAGATAAACCACCCGGCGGTTCACTCTTCTTGGCCTTGCTGACTTGAGGGCTCTGGATCATCCTTTTCCGATTCATCTGCCTCCTCTTCACCCAATGGCTGGAAGTTAGTGGTCGACCAGTCGATCCCAATTAATGCTTGGAAGACAGCTTCATCACTTATAAGTGTGGATGGATCAACATCAGGGGCATAAGTGTGCTTACAGATCGGAGGAGTCAGGTCCGGAGCATCATGAGTCAGCGCCTTCACCTTCTTATTGTTGGCATCAAAAACCGACTGATAATGGGTCAGATCAGTTTCTCCAGCCAGTTAGCTAGCCAAAGTGCGCATTTCTCTAGTAAGAGCGGCGAAGTCGTCTGCAGTAAAGGGTGATCCATCTTCTTTTATGCTTGGGCAGCCATTGGCTAAGTCTGTCGGTTCAAGATCGACTAGCCACGCTTTGGCCCGGGTTAGTGCAGTAAGGGCACCGGCTCTGGCGGCTGATTTTTTCAATTCCCCAATCCGTGCAGGCAGCATAGATAATTTGTCCAACGTATCCTTGATAAGGGTTGGAGCCGGTTTGTTGTGATTAGCTGTGCAGATGGCTCGTTGTGCGCCCATATAGATTTGCTCTATGAGTGTATAAGCAGCCATCAGCTTCATCTGCATATCTGAGCCCAGATGGGTAACCCGGGATCCTGCGGTATTAAGGATGTTTTGTAAGCCGGGAGCATGATGGATAAACAAATGTTCAAAGAGTAAGAAGAAATTATTTGACCAAAGACAGCAGCAGTCATGGCATTAATTTGCTGTTTTAAGCCGGCAAGCTCTGAAGATACCGGCTCAAGGGCCGCTTCAGCATCTTCAGCCCTTTTCAGCAGAGCTGCCTTCTCTGTTTCCCAACCTGTTTGTTCCGCTTTGAAGCTTTCCTTCATTTTTTCCATGGTAGCCAAGGCACTAGTCAGATCATCCTTGGCCTTGGAGGTTTCAGCTTGTTGTGACTTAATATTTTCTTGGAGGTCGGGGACTTGGGATTCTTTGCTTCTAAGTTCAGTCTGCAAAAGGTAAACAATACATAAGATGTCAAAGGAGTTATTTGAAGTCCCAAGTACAATACAAGTATTATACTTGGCACTTGGGGGCTAATGTCTATTGCTTCTTCAAACATTGGGAAGTCCCGAGCACAATACAAGTATTACACTTGGCACTTGGGGGCTAATGCATACTGCTCGTTAAAACAAATGGATTTGTTTGCTGACCCGGCTAAATGGGGATGATACGGCTTATGAAGGTTGTGACCGGAATTATGGATTTCTAGAGAATGTTTAGTCTCGACTTAACATATTTTTATTAAGCTGACCCTTGGGGGCTACGAACGCAATGTTAATTATTGCTAGGTTAAGAAGTCCCGGCTCAACATATTTATTAAGCCGGCCCTTGGGGGCTACAAGGAGCTGATCTATGCAATTATTGAAGTTTACAGCACATGTTATTCTATCATGTTCAATAAACTTGGTGGCTAAGGGGAAGGATATTTATGTAACAAGAGATTGCAGTGTTTACCTCATATCGCTCCTTCATCAGATTCACTAAGCCGGCTTCAAAATCACGGCTTGTGTAAAGGCGATTTCAAAAGCCACAATGGAGATCTTGGGTGCTGAAATGACTATAGCTCTCCAAGTCTGTTTTCCACTTGCCCTTGTCTTCAGCAGTAATTTCCTCCTTACTGTTGTGCTTGGATAAAATGTTAGGCTGACCCGGAGCTGTGAGACCAAAGCCGGTGACAACAACATCATCAATCTTCTCTTCGGAAGGTTTGATTGGGCTTGGCGGCTTGGAGGTAGTCGGTTGAACATCCACATGGTCCATGGAAGCTTCACGATCTTCCGGAGGCGAGTTATCAGTGGTGACCTCTGCAGTTTGTTGAGGATGTGAAGACTCTGGCTGCTTCTCCGGTTCAGACAGATTAAGATCGTCCGCCGGCTTAGAGAGCCTGGCCTTCTTGCTGGGCTTAGCTTGACCCCTGAAAAATAAAAAGTAAAAGGAAGTCAAGGTGATGATCAAGTATAAAAGTTTGAATAATTGAAAATGATCTTACCCAGGTACAGTTTTGAAAGATGGAATTTGTGTTCCTGTTGACTCGCCAGAGGAGGAATGAGAAGTCCCCTAGTAGTTTGAATCAGACGGGTTAAGAGGTCGTCGAAAATAACCCGCCTTCGGGTAAAGTATGTAAGAAATATATAAGGCCTCTGGACGGCCTTTCCGAAGCGGAGTGTTTGGTAAGCCGGCAGAAGTTATCACATTGCCGCTATGCCGGGTCGTGCGGCGAGCTTCATGTTGTTGTTTCTTCAAAAGAAAGTTTGGATCCAAGTGAGCTAGAGGGTAAGAAAATCTTACTTTCTGGCTTGCTTGTCGGGTTTTTGGTGTTGGCAGAAGTTCTGATCCGGAAAAAAGAATAATTACCTCTGCATCACCGGCACGGCTAGCTTCTGCATCGTCCTGATAACAATCATTGTCAATGAGATGTATAGAAAAGGATCCAAGAGAATCAAGTTCTACCTCTGACTCATGATCGTCATCATCATCAATGTTTAAGTCAGCGGACTCGGTAGTTTTCTTCTTGGTGGGCTTCTTGCGAGCCTTGGTTTTCACGCGAGCCGGTTTTGCGGGCTTATCCTGTGTTCTCTTATTCAAAAATGGATCATCAGCCTGTGAAGATTGAGAAGATCATAAGTAGATATCAAAATATGGATTAAGCATAAGAGGGGAAATTCTTACAGCTGGCGGCTGGTTGAAAGAACAGAACGAACTAAGTCTGGTTTTGCTACACTCTTTTACAGGTTCATTCAGCAGCTTCTTAGTGGCTTCAGTGACTTCAGCACCAGACAGCTGAATGTTACAATGGCGTTGAGGGTGATTTATGTCACCAGTATATTCACACATTAAGCCGGGGCGGCGGCTTAACGGCAAGATACTCCAAGATATCCAGCACCAGAAAAAGTCGACTCCTGTTAAGCCGTTTGCCATAAAGGCTTTGAGCTTTGAAAAAGCTGGTGAGTATTTGGCTCTTTCCCTCGAGCTGGGCCGCTGGGGGAGCGGATGTGTGTTGCTAAGCCGGTTTTCACGGTAACCCGGCAGAGGATTCTCACCATCTGGAGATGTATCTTGACAATAAAACCAAGTTTGGTTCCAGTCTTTGGGGTGACTGTGCAGTTTAGCATGGGGAAAGCTGACATCCTTCCTTTTCTGAATAGAGACTCCACCAAGTTCTTGACACGGCCTATCAACGAATTCGGTTTGGCGGTTCAGGTAATAAAATTCTCTGAATAGGTCAACAGTGGTCTCCTCTCGAAGATAAGCTTCGCAAAATACTTGGAAGTTGCAGATATTGGACACGGAGTTGGGTCCGATGTCTTGGGGGTGAAGTTGGAGGAAGTGCAGTACATCACGGAAAAACTTTGAGCCGGGTGGACTGAATCCTCGGCCCAAGTGGTCGGAAAAAACGATTATTTCTCCATCTTTTGGTTGAGGAGGAACTTCCCCAGTAGGAGCTCTCCAATGGATGATTTCCTTCTTGGCTAAAGCGCCAGTGGCGACAAAGTTGTTCAAATCTTCTTCAGTAACCGGGATTTGACCTAGTTGCAAGACGTGTATGTCTTGGCCATCTTATCAGTGATCTGAAAGAAAGGTTACGCCGGTTCAATATGACATGGGTAAGCCGGCCTATGGTTTACAGGGAAACGATAAGTGAAGCATGCATAGGCGCTAAGCCGGAGATTTGCATCGCAAAGCTACGAGGAACCATTGGCAGCTTACAAGGGGACTAATGATACCTGGTGGGTTACTATTTCTGAGTTAAGACGGCCATACAGATATTGAAAGGGCAGATCTGGAGATGGAAAAATTGCTAAGTGCTAAGAAAAACAGTTTTCGCAGATTGATGCTATGATTTTGGATATACCGCATTTCAGTTAATACAAAAAATATTCAGACGTAAAATATCAGTGCTTGGGTAGTTCATGGTCCAGATTCATTTTCTAATACGGAGGAAATATTCTAAATAGTACAAGGGATTGCTACGACTACCGCGGTGTAGGAGGAGTACCGAGTTTGGGTCAAAAAGGAATGCTACAACCAAGAACAAGGATGAGCTTCGATGAACTCTATTCAAACCCTAGCAGATCTATGAAGAGAGGAAGAAGGAGAACTAACAAGGGCAGTTGAACAGCGGAGATGCGCGGAAGAAATCTGATCCGAACAGGTTGATGCAGCGGCCAATGTTGGAGCAGAAGCGAAGGTCGACGGCGGCGGCGGAGCTTGAACGCTAGGGCGTCGTGAGGTGAAAGACAAAAATGAAGAGGCACATGGGAAAAAGAGAAAGGGACTCCGACCCTATTTATATGGCAAATGGATGAGTGACATGCGCGGGGATCGAGGAGGCCAAAAAATGGATATGACAGGCGCAGATGGTGAGTTTTTTGGAGATTCGTTAAAGAAAAGATTTATTAAGAGTTGGGCCTTGTGCAAATATTAATGACAGATGTTGTCATGGCGGGTTATCAAGAACCTATAAGATGACGTCATGGAGAGTTACAAGATTTTGCAAAAGTAATGAGGAAGGAATTTTTCTAAGTGTTGAAGATTGATATGAACAAGTTCAAATCAACCTGGGGCCCAATGTTGGGGATATAACTATTGGGTTAACCCGCCCAGGAGGGGCCGGGTTAAGTCCCTGGCGGTTTATCAAGACAAAGCCCATGAAGACGTTTAAGGCGGTAGTCTATTATACAGATGACAAGGCCCGGAGCCCGAGGGCGACTTAAGGCCCAAACAATTGTAAACCGTCATATGTATGTAACTTGTAGTATAAGGCATGCGCAGTTAGTTACCGAGCCGGACACGTTGTTTATGAGCCGTCCGGGACTCTGTAAACCGCCAGGCGTCGACCTGTGTATATAAAGGGACGACCCGGTGGCGACTTAGGGAAAGAAACAACAGATCAAAAGCTAGGCAAAGCGTATTCGCTCCCTGGTAATCGAAACCCTAGCAATACCACCTCAAACTGGATTAGGCTTTTACCTTCACCGCAAGGGGCCGAACCAATATAAACTCCTCGTGTCCTTTGTCCAGTTTTAACCCCTTTAAGCTAACCCCGTCGCAATGGCTCCACAACTAAGTCCTTTCATGAGGACATCTGCCATGACACTTCCACGACAGGTATGGTAAGTAAACCGACTCCAAAACAGTTCTAATAGCTTTTTTTCTCCGTTTTGGAATATTTAAGAAAATAGGAAAATAAGAAGTAGTCCGGAAGGGACACGAGGCATCCACGAGGGTGGAGGGTGCGCCCTACCCCCCTGGGCGCCCCCTGCCTCGTGGGCACCTCATGTGCCCTCCGGACTCCGGTTTCTTGCACGATACTTCTTTTGGTCGGTAAAAATTCACTATATAATCTCCTGAAGGTTTTGACCACCGTACCACGCAAATATCTTCTGCTTTTGTTTCGAGCTGTTTTTTGACAGATCTAGATCACTATGACGTCTTCAAGCGCCCCCAAGGACAAGTTTTTTGAGAAGGTCATCAACCCCTACCTCGCGGAGGTGCTGCAACACCCTCAAACCATTGAGATGTGTGAGGGGGTGCTGCACATCCGCGATGTTGAGGGACCAAGGAGGACCGGAAGCGTGGAGACAAGACTCGAAGCAATGGAGCAACAAGTTTTCAAGTGCCAGGGGATGGTGGAATGCGGACTCAACGCCAACCACATGATGATCGCGGAGTTCACCAACAACCACAAGCTGGATGCCAAGAACATTGGGGAGACCATCTGCAAGCTTCACGAGAAAATCGAGCACCTCCAGCCCTAGATCTATGACCTGCAAAACCAAAACCGTGAGTATGAATATAGATTCAAGAGGATGAGTTTGGCTGCAGATTTGAGGATTCCGGAGACTCGATTATCCTTCTATGATGGTGAGCCTATGCCTTGGAAGATGGACAACAAGCCTACATCATCAACAACTCCATCATCACCACCTCCGAAAAAGAGACATAAATACATGGGTATGGGCACTCCCCTTGGCAACTGCCAAGCTTGGGGGAGGTGCCCCGGTATCGTATCACCATCACACTTCTATCTGTACCGTTTTTCTTAGTTCGGTCCTTTTGGTTATATCTTGATCTAGTAGAATAAAGTTTAGTATGATCTAGCTTTGAGTTTTTGTGTTGATCCCTATCTATGTAATCGAGTCCGTGAGCTATATATAATAAAGTTTAGTCTTGAGTTGAGGGCTTGGTTATCTTGCTATGATCTTGAGGGAATAAAAGAAAAATAAAGAATACAAAGAAATAAAGAGATCATATTGATCTTATGGAGAGCAATGACTTCACATATAAAGAGTATGATGAATAAAAGTTGTTGAGAGCTGACAAACATAGTTTTGGTCATCGTTGCAATTAATAGGAAGTAATAAAGAAAATGAGGTTTTCACATATAAATATACTATCCTGGACATCTTTTATGATTGTGAGCACTCATTAAAATATGATATGCTAAAAAGTTGACGTTGGACAAGGAAGACAACGTAATGGGTTATGTTTTCTTACATCCAAAATAAATTATATTGTCATGGATCATCCAACATGTTGAGCTTGCCTTTCCCCCTCATACTAGCCAAATTCTTTGCCCCAAGTAGAGATACTACTTGTGCTTCCAAATATCCTTAAACCCAGTTTTGCCATGAGAGTCCACCATATCTACCTATGGATTGAGTAAGATACTTCAAGTAAGTTGTCATTGTTGCAAGCAATGAAAATTGCTCTCTAAATATGTATGATCTATTAGTGTGGAGAAAATAAGCTTTATACGAGCTTGTGATATGGAAGAAATAAAAGCGACAGAGTGCATAATAAAGGTCCTTATCACAAGTGGCAATATAAAGTGACGTTCTTTTGCATTAAGATTTTGTGCATCCAACCATAAAAGAACATGACAACCTCTGCTTCCCTCTGCGAAGGGCCTATCTTTTATTTTTATCTTATACCTTATACAAGAGTCATGGTGATCTTCACCTTTCCTTTTTACACTTTATCCTTTGGCAAGAACTATGTGTTGGAAAGATCCTGATATATATATCCAATTGGATGTGGGTTTTCATAAAGCATTATTATTGACATTACCCTTGAGGTAAAAACTTGGGAGGCAAAACTATAAGCCCCTATCTTTCTCTGTGTCCGGTTAAAACTTCATACCAATAAGTATTGCGTGAGTGTTAGCAATTGTGAAAGACTAAATGATAGTTGAGTATGTGGACTTTCTGAAAAGCTCTTATATTGACTCTTTCCGATGTTATGATAAATTGCAATTGCTTCAATGACTAAGGTTATAGTTTGCTAGTTTTTCAATGAAGTTTCTGATTCATACTTTACATTGTGAATAGATTGTTACTTTAGCATAAGAAATCATATGACAATATATATATATGTTGCTATTCTAAGAATGATCATGATGCCCTCATGTCCGTATTTTGTTTTATCGACACCTCTATCTCTAAACATGGGGACATATTTTTCGATACCGGCTTCCGCTTGAGGACAAGCGAGGTCTAAGCTTGGGGGAGTTGATACGTCCATTTTGCATCATGCTTTTATATCGATATTTATTGCATTATGGGCTGTTATTACACATTATGTCACAATACTTATGCCTTTTCTCTCTTATTTTATAGGGTTTACATGAAGAGGGAGAATGCCGGCAGCTGGAATTCTATTCTGGAAAAGGAGCAAATATTAGAGACCTATTCTGCACAACTCCAAAAGTCCTGAAAATTCACGAAAGTCAGTTTTGGAATATATTAAAAATATTGGGCAAAGAAAGCACCAGAGGGGGGCCACCCACCGTCCACGAGGGTGGGGGCGCGCCCCCCTGCCTCGTGGGCCACCTGGAAGCCCCCCGATGCCCATCTTCTAGTATAAGGTGTCTTTTGCCCTAGAAAAAATAAGGAGGAAGCTTTCAGGAGGAAGCGTCGCCATCTCGAGGCAGAACCTGGCGTAACCAATCTAGGGCTCCGGCGGAGCTGTTCTGCCGGGGGAACATCACTCCGGGAGGGGGAAATCGTCACCATCGTCATCACCATCAATCCTCTCATCGGGAGGGGGTCAATCTCCATCAACATCTTCAGCAGCACCATCTCCTCTCAAACCCTAGTTCATCTCTTGTATCCGATCTTTGTCTCAAAACCTCAGATTGGTACCTGTGGGTTGCTAGTAGTGTTGATTCACTACTGCAGGATGCTGCTAACGCGGCACTACGATCAGAGACCCTTCGAGAAACTGTGTGCGATGCCATAATCGCAAACGGTGCTGTATGAACACCATCAAAAAAGGTGAAAACGTTTGCGATGGAGGATGCATCAAACACGGTTTAGATTTTAGTTGCGTGTGCGATCCAGGGCATACGATTCAGTCCAATGAACTATTTGCGATGAGGCGGAAGAAAAGAAACGGGTATCCTGATGAAGGCGTGTGCGATATATGGCATACGGTTCACTCAGATGAACTGTTTGTGATTAGGCAACACAAAAGAAACGGGCAGCCAGATGAAGGTGTGTGCGATATACAGCATATGGTTCACTCGGATGAACAGTTTGTGATTAGGCAACACAAAAGAAATGGGCAGCCAGATCAAGGTGTGTGTGATTGAGGGCATACGCTTCAGAAGGATTAACTGTTTGCGATTAGGCAACAGAACAGAAACGGGTAAGCCAGATCAAAGTGTCTGCGATTGATGGCATACACTTCACATGGATTGCGATTAGCCACAACAAACTGAAACAGTTAGATAGATCAACGTGTGTGCGCTAGACGGGCACACCCATTCTAATTAAAAGATGTGTGCTGACATTGCCTATTGCGGTGCACCCTATGGTGCAAACGCCACGTACGCGGCCGAGAAGGCGTACGTGCCCACGTTACACCTTCCGAGAAATAGTGCCGCACTTATAACCGTCAGTAAATTTTGAGCATGCGTCCCGTCACATTCCAAATTGCAAACCTGTTCACACCGATCAAAACCTAAATGGTTTCCCACTTAGGAGCGTATTACTACACGGTTATAAATACTACTACTCCAAGATGACTACACATTCCTCCTCATCTCCTCATCCACAAAAAGTCAAAAACAAACAAGTCATTCATCATCGTTCCCTTATGTTCGCCATGGCCAGCGTGAGTTCTGGGTCGAGAGCAGGGAGAGGCGAGCCTGGAAGTGGGATCACGAGAGATGCCCCGCCTCGCCGCGATAGCAGCCAACATGTCCAGCCGCACGGCCGTAGCAGCAGAGAGGTCCCGCCGCGCCGCCGAAGCAGCATGGAGGACCCGCCGCACCGTCGATGCAGCAGACTGGTCCGGCTGCGCCGCGGAAGCAGAAGAGATGTCCCATCGCGCTACGAATGCAGCAGAGATGTCCTCCCTTGCCACGACGGCCTGGGAAAATGCCTCGCGGGCAGGCGAGGACTCTTACAGGCGCATGCGTGCCCTCGTCCATAGGCAGATGGATCAGATCTCCAGGTGGGCAAGGTTGCAGGATGACCTGCAAGCCTCGTTTGAACAGTCTACCGATGTCATCCGGCAACTAAATGAGAGCAATGCGAAGCTCCGGGCCGAGCGCGACCTGCTGAGGGCGAAGATCATCGGAAGTGCTTAGCAGCAGGAGCAGACCACTGCCTTGTTGAAGAGGACCGACGTCATCGTCGAGAAACTGATGGACGAGAATAGCGAGCTGCGCATCGAGCGCAAAAGGCTTGTGGAGGAATCCGTGGATGCTCTCAAGCAGCATCTTGAGGACAAGAAAGAGCTCATCGCTGCTCGCTGTGGAGACTAGTTCCCGCGGCCTGCAGCAATGCATCAAGAAAGTAGAGATCAGCGAGCCAGATCGTTGTCTTCCTTCTTCCTTTGCCCTTGTGTATTTTGGGCGTTGCCGCATGTGGCTTTTTTAATTATGTTTCTAAATATGTAAGACAATTATTATCCACTATCATCGTCCTTATATTAATCATGCTTGCTATAAGTCACAGTCGATGCTATATAGGTCCGTCGGATCTTACATCAAGATCCGTGCAAAACTTTCTTTTCAGATTTTCATTTTTCTCTCTTAAATCTCAGTCCAGTGAGACATATAGCCACGCCGTAGAGCAGGTGCTCGGGCGCCATTAATGGAGACGTTGGGAGGGAGGTGCGCGGCGGGTAGCGGTCAAAGGGCTCTCCTCTTGATGAGCACGCGCAGGGGTCCGATCGCACGCCTCCCGTACTCAAATCGCTACCCCGCACGGCACCTCCTAGCCAATAAAAAAGGGGACGCGTGGCCGCACGTAATTGGTAAGTCGAACGCCCATGGTTTCAATAATACTTTTGTTTCCGATTTGTAACGTGACAGCACTTGTTCCAAAATGACTTTGTTGATTGTTAATGTGTGGGCCTTCGCAAATCAGATAGAAAAATTACCACAGCATGTTGGTGCCATGTCATGAGACCATGCCAAGTTTCATGATTTTCAGGCGTGTTTTGGAATTACATGTCACGACTGGTTTTTCAATAAAATATTTATTGAGAGACCAATCCCTTTTATGGACCAGTAAAGAAGAATTCCTTCTCACTGGTAGACAATATCTTGGTCACAGAAGAAAAATACCAGGAGTACTGAATATCATACAAGGTTGAGCGGAGACTGCTCAAACCATTTATTACAAACTCGCCGATAAAGCATAACAGCGGATAGGGTGGCACAACTACTAACTCACGATAACAACGGTGGAGGAAATATCACCGTGAAGTGGGTGATATGACTCCTGAAAACTACAGCTCTTCGAGCGTCGGAGTGAGGCTCGAGGAGACTTATAGCGGGTGGCGGAAGCGTATATAATACAAGTGACCAATATCCAAGATCGCACAGGACTGACTGGGACTCCTCTAGGCGTCGGACGCACTATCAAACTCTTCATCCAAGAGATCGCCTTCGTCAACATCTGGCCAAATCAACAAGCCAGGTGAGTACTATGAAAGTACTCGCAAGACAGTTCGGACATAAGATATAACAAATGTAAACATGAAGCATATGAACAGATCAACAAGTGCGTTCAGACATAGAGATAATGATGCATGGGGAAAATAACAGAGAAGTCGGGCGGTAGTCCTCCCGAAATCCCAAAATAAATACTGGGTGCCAAACGAGTGTCTGAATGACTCCTCGAGAGGAAACTGCAAGAATAGTAATACCGGTGCCAAACGAGGGTCTGAATGACTCCTCGAGAGGAAACTGCAAGAATAATAATGCCACAGTCGGGCGTCAGGGCGACACCGCATAAAGGGCTTATAACAGGAATAAAAGACAAACATGCCACAGTCGGACGTCTGAGCGACATCACATAAAGGGCTTATATTAAAAGTAAACGGCAAACATGCCACAGTCGGACGTCTGAGCGACATCACATAAAGGGCTTATATTGTAGCTCAATGATTCAGTAGCTCGAGAATATAAATTATTACAAGTATGAGACAAATATAAGGTTAGTCCATCCGCAGGAATAACAATTAAACTGGGTTTACCACTTGAGCTTTTTCACCGGGGAATAAACTTCCACGAGGATAGATATGGATATACTGATCATCCTACTGGATCATGGATACGATGACTTGGAAGGAATTGACTCTGCAGAGTTTGTACTTAACCACAGCCAACGGATTTCAGTAATCACGGGGACTAGTTCCGTTTACGGTGTTTTGGAAGAAACACGTCTAACCAGTACACACCCATTCAACATTCCGAAGCCAGGGATCACCCTCGGCAACGTTCAAGAAAAACCTTGAGACGGGGAGGCTACAACCTCGCGTAGCACGGGATCAAATTTCTATACGCGCGCTCTAAGGGGTGCCCCCCTCTCGGTCCCAACTGGAAACACCCATGCCCCCTGACCGGATGACTGGCTTTAATCCAGGGCCATGGAACCATCATCCCGGCCCCTCTGTTTGGTGTGTACACGGAAAGAGGTTACCAACTTACTAAACCGCATCCTGGCAAAGAAACATGTGGTAGCACGGAAGGGAAAAGAACGATAACGTGACTCCGTCCACGTTAACGTCGGAATCTGTCGGATGACGCAAGGCTGGTATGCTACAATAGTACCACCTTGCTGCCCTTCATGTCACCACATGATTAGGCCATCTCTCACCAGAGATCATCGCAACTTTGGAACATGCGGGTAGTTGCCTCACAAGCAACGAGGTGTTCACCGACACTCATATGCCACGCACAAACTTACACGCAAACATGCAAAACACCTATCATATCAAAGGTTCAAACATGCTTGCCTGGTTCAGAGAAGTCGGAGTCTAGCTCGGCGAAGTTCGCGGCTCCGTCACCTCTTCCGGAACCTACGGCATAACGAAAACGGGCACTAACGTGAAAACCAACGCGTGCATAAAAACTTCTCCAAAATTTTTACAAATAAATCCCATAAAAAACTAGACAAAATTTTAAGACTGTCAGAAAAAGAATCACTCAAAAATCACTTTTTATTAAAAAGTTATAAGGGTTTCTGTCCAGGGACTCATCTGTAATGAAACAGAAAAGTTCCAGGGGCTTAACTAAGAAAACAGAAAATGCTTCGAATAGGAATGCGTAAGCCCACAGAGAAAACGTACTCTGTCCGAAGGCGCCAACAGAAAACGGTTCAAGAGAGAAGAGAATAAAGGCTGACAGGGGGGTCCACATGTCAGGTTTAAAAAGCTCACCGGCGCCCGAAGACTGCGGTGGTCGCCGGCGTCGAACCACGGTGGGACAGGGAGATCGGAGTGTACCAAGAGCTTCAGCATGTCCTTCCGCGTCGGTGGGTGGTGGACTCGACCGACGGAGAGCACTACGTCGACGGCGACACTTTCTCCGGCGGACGGCGGTTCGGGTGATGGTGGAGAACTCCGGTGGTGAGCTGCAAACTTCGAATTGAAGCGCGGGTCAAAAGGAGGGATGCATTAGAGGGCTACTGGCAAGAAATGGGAGGCAGAGGCGCACTCACAGGAGCGAATCGATCTGGATCCCGTGGCGGGTCGCGGCGGCCGGAGTTGAGGAAGGAGACCTCCTCGGGGCTCTTCCAGTGGCTAGGCAGGGTCTTGGTGGAGTACAGAGGTCGTGTGGGTTCGAGTTGAAGCTCGGGGCCTCTATTTATAGGCGGATCAAGGGGGTGGCCGTGAACGGAGAATCTCCGGCAAGCAATTACGGCGATGTAGTGGATCGGCAGGGGGTTTAGGCGGCCAGGCAGCATCAGTGGGAGTTACTGGTGTCGTTCCCCCGCTAATCCTGGTCGGTCTTGGCGTAATGGCGCCGGTCCACGGTGGGGTGGCCGCACGGGCACGTCGGCGGCAGAGAGCGCGCTCCGCGCCCAGCGGTTCACGACGAGGGTGGCAGCGCGCACTGGGGAGTGGAAGGCCACGCGGCGATCTCTGGTGGCTTGGGCGGCGCTGGGTGGCGCCGTCTGCGCCGCGCCTCTCTCTGGCGGCCGCAAAGCCGCCGCTGGCGTCGGTCACGGGGCGGCGCACCTCTTCCAGCACGTCGCCGACGTCCGCAAGGCTCCAGGTGCTCGTGCGGTGCAGAGGACAAGGGGGAGGGGACAGGGAACACGGCGACACAGCGGCACTGGCGAGATCGACGTCGGGTTCTGAAGAAAACGACAGTGGGTACTGAACTGTTCTTCTGAATCTCTGAACTTGACATTGACAATGCTCTGCAGGTGTTCGACAGAATGATTTGGCAAGAAGAAAATTTTTCCTGGGGCTGGGACTTGATGAGGTGACCTCTCAATGCACCCAGAGGTTGCCTGATTTTTCCCAGAATTTTTGGAAAAGAATTTGGATGAATTTCATCAAATTTGACAAATCTGGTCCAAACTTGCAGCAAGTGTAGTTTGAAAAATTTGAACTGGAGACCAGTGGATCTTCATGGATCTTGGTTGAGGGTTCAAAGGACTAGGAAGGGGAAAAGGTTTGGGGGCAAAAATCAAAATAGAAATGGTAGCTCCTTTGTAAATCTCCAAGGGCTAGAATAGAAGACAGAAATTGTTTTGATAAGATTTAAATGGAAAAATAATCATATGGGGAGGTTCAACTTGCTGGATTTGATGCAAATCATGATCCAAAGAGGAGGGAAGGTTTAGGAGAGTGGATTTGTACTAAGGCCATGGCAAGAGGGATTTGTTGAAAGTGGTAAAGGATAATTCCAAAAGCCATAGAGTATTTTCAAAGAAATCTTCAAAGACATTTTTCTCAAGTGAAAAGCATTTTGGTTTGAG
The DNA here is from genome assembly GCF_018294505.1 of Triticum aestivum. NCBI lineage: Eukaryota > Viridiplantae > Streptophyta > Magnoliopsida > Poales > Poaceae > Triticum > Triticum aestivum. The sequence continues at coordinate 620,697,057 of NC_057799.1, read as the reverse complement.
TCCAAATAAAAAGCAAGAACCTCCAAGACCAAATACAAGTCTTGGGTGAATCCAAACAAAACTCTTGCCATAAAAAAAATATTTTGAAAGGGAGGGTTCTTTTTGAAGAAAAATTTAAATCACCTCCCTCAAGTCAAATAATTTTTTTGAAAAACCCAAATAAAATTTTGGGTGTCACATTACAGGAATTAAAAAACAAAGTTTCTCAATCTTTCCGGCCGAGCCACGAGGCCCAGATGTTTGAATTTCACTCCCATCTCTTGCATGGGACCTAGAAATTCACCCAAGGACACACATGTGATTTTTCAAACAACTTTGGTGCACTAGAGCATGTGCTTGTAGTTCAAATGTGAATTATGCACATTGAATGCCCAGAAACTCAATTAATGTATAAAAAAGGCCAAACGAACCCGGAATAATTCCAAAATTTAGCATGGTACTTCTATTTGGTCTAATCTGGCTGTGTAAAAAAATAAGGCGGGAGAAGGCAGTGTATGTATGTCGTTTCGTACACAGAGGTGACACGTTCCCTCTCGGAACCACGAGCCTTCTTGAGGGAAGCTCCGATTTGCAAGAAGCTTACACCAAAGCTTGTCCCAATTCGGCCAAAAATATTACCGCAGCATGTTGGTGCCATGTCATGAGACCATGCCAAGTTTCATGATTTTCAGGCGTGTTTTGAAATTACAGGAATTAAAAGACCAAGTTCCTCAATCTTTCCGGCCGAGTCACGACGCCCAGATGTTTGAATTTCACTCCCATCTATTGCATGGGACCTAGAAATTCACCCAAGGACACACATGTGATTTTCAAACAACTTCGGTGCACTGGAGCATGTGCTTGTAGTTCAAATTTGAATTATGCACATTAAATGCCCAGAAACTCAATTAATGTATAAAAAAGGCTAAATGAGCCCGGAATAATTTCAAAATTTAGCATGGTACTTCTATTTGGTCTAATCTGGCTGTGTAAAAAAATAAGGCAGGAGAAGGTAGTGTACATATGTCGTTTCGCACATGGAGGTGACACGTTCCCTCTCGGAACCACGAGCCTTCTTGAGGGAAGCTCCGGTTTGCAAGAAGCTTACACCAAAGCTTGTCCCAATTCGGCCAAAACTATTATCGCAGCATGTTGGTGCCATGTCATGAGACCATGCCAAGTTTCATGATTTTCAGGCGTGTTTTGGATTAAAAACCAAGTTTCTCAATATTTCCGGCCGAGCCACGACGCCCACATGTTTGAATTTCACTCCCATCTCTTGCATTGGACCTAGAAATTCACCCAAGGACACACATGTGATTTTCAAACAACTTTGGTGCACTGGAGCATGTGCTTGTAGTTCAAATTTGAATTATGCACATTGAATGCCCAGAAACTCAATTAATGTATAAAAAAGGCGAAACGAGCCCGGAATAATTCCAAAATTTAGCACGGTACTTCTATTTGGTCTAATCTGGCTGTGTAAAAAAATTAAGGCGGGAGAAGGCAGTGTACGTATGTCGTTTCGCATGCGGAGGTGACAGGTCCCTCTCGGAACCAGGAGCATTCTTGAGGGAAGCTCCGGATTGCAAGAAGCTTAGACCAAAGCTTGTCCCAATTCGTCCAAAAAATTACCGCAGCATGTTCGTGCCATGTCATGAGACCATGCCAAGTTTCATGATTTTCAGGCGTGTTTTGGAATTATAGGAATTAGAAAACCAAGTTTCTCAATATTTCTGGCCGAGCCACGACGCCCAGATGTTTGAATTTCACTCCCATCTCTTGCATGGGACCTAGAAATTCACCCAAGGACACACATGTGATTTTTCAAACAACTATGGTGCAGTGGAGCACGTGCTTGTAGTTCAAATTTGAATTATGCACATTAAATGCCCAGAAACTCAATTAATGTATAAAAAAGGCCAAACGAACATGGAATAATTCCAAAATTTAGCACGATACTTCTATTTGGTCCAATCTACCTGTGTAAAAAAATTAAGGCGGGAGAAGGCAGTGTACGTATGTCGTTTCATACAGGGAGGTGACACGTTCCCTCTCGGAACCAGGAGCCTTCTTGAGGGAAGCTCCGGTTTGCAAGAAGCTTACACCAAAGCTTGTCCCAATTCGGCCAAAAAATTTACTGCAGCATGTTGGTGCCATGTCATGACACCATGGCAAGTTTCATGATTTTCAGCCGTGTTTTGGATATACATGAATTAAAAAACCAAGTTTCTCAATCATTCCGGCTAAGCCACGACACCCAGATGTTTGAATTTTATTCCCATTTTCTGCATGGGACCTATAAATTCACCCAAAGACACACATGTGATTTTTCAGCAAACTTTGGTGCATTGGAGCATGTGCTTGTAGTTCAAATTTGAATTATGCACATTAAATGCCCAGAAACTCAATTAATGCATAAAAATGCCAAACGAACCCGGAATAATTCCAAATTTAAACACGACACTCATGTACTAGTTGCATGTTCACTGTACATAAATGTTCTAGCAATTCAAACACCATCCTTTCCCTCCGTAACACCATTTTGTCTTTCAAAACATAATGAAAAAATCAGGTATACCACAAATAGTTTCCTAGAAAGAATCGTGTGGGATGCGATATAAAATAGCTTGGCGCACCGTCTTGTCTGGCTTACGCAGGAAGCTTCGTCGTCTACAGTCCACCGCCCTCACTTGAACCACACTTGCGCGCCAGTTTCTCGCGGCACCGAGCGAAATTTTTTTGCCACCACGGAAATATCTATCTCCCCGCCCCCTCCATCCTACCAAAAGCCACATTTCCACTGTTCCTCCTTGCTTTCCAAGTTCAAACCTTCACTGATGCTTACTGACAGCTCAGCCTCCTCGCCGGCGACCCTTCTTCTTGCAGCGCCGCCTCCTCGCCGGCTACCCTTCTTCTTGCAGCGCCGCCTCCTCACCGGCGACCCTTCTTCTTGCAGCGCCGGCGACCCTTCTTCTTGCTGTGCGGCCTCCTCGCCGCTGACCCTTCTTCTTGCTGCGAGGCCTCGTCGATATGGTCAGGTAATCAACACCCCACCCACACCATCCTCCTCCTTTCCCGTCCCACATGCCCCGACTGACGGAGCAACACCTTCCACCGAAATCACTGCCCCCCTCCTCCAATTAAGCGCCGCCCACAGCCATTTTACACGCAGTATAACATGGAGCTGAGTAGCATGCGGCCGCACGCGCGAACGAGGTCGCTATGGCTGACATACGTGTCGATCGCCAGATCTTGGAGGAGCACCTCGTCTTCGAGGCCACCGTCGACACCGCCGCGTGGTTGTCTATTTTAAAATATAGTTCGTGATGTTTTCTCGAGTCCACCGCCAGTGCCTTCTAGTGATTTGTCCTCTATAATGTTAATATGCAATCTGATGTTTAGTTAACAGTTTGGTCCTCTGAAATGTAATGTTCAGTTAACACTTTGGTCCAACAATTGCTACATTTCGTACTACTGTTCTCAAGCATTCTTTGTTTTGTTAACTATCTTATCTTCTAGTACATGCTTCTATTCTGCAATGTCGTGCTCAGTTAACTATTTTGGTTCATTTGGTCTGTTGTCCATTTAACTGTTTGGTTCAGTTCTGCAATTTGATTTTCATTTACTGTGGGTACAATTTTGTATTGTTATGCATGTGACACCAATCGAATTTGACTGTACTCAATACATATTCTACTGATAGTATGGCAACTCTCAGTTAACCTGATCAAGATCTTCCTTATGTGTGTTGCAGGGAAACAATGGCAGACACTGCGGTTTACCATCGAGGTTTGTTCAAGCAGGGTCCTTTGGCTAATAGCACATTATTGTGCAGTTGCAGGAATCATTCTAATATTTAGGTTTCTTACAATTTGGCCTTGCACATGTAGGTCCTGCTGTCGGAGGCTTAGACCACTGTTCGACCCACTTTGCATATGGGGAAATGAGATGTCCATGAATATCAGTCAAGTCAAGAAACTCAGAAAGATTGTTAGGATGAAGAAACTTGCGACGAATAACAGCAAGATCTTTGTTTGCACAATGAAGAAGACATCAGTCAACTATAGGATGGTACCAACTCTTTTACCTTGTTTTTACCCCTTGCGCCATTTCAAAATTTACAACAGCGATTTATGCATAGCTTTGTTTTCAGTACTTTTCAAAGCAGTTCACCGATGATTACCTCTCAAACCACCTGCATGGTCAAGAGGCGAGGAAGGTATTCATTCAACACCCACGGTACAATATTGAAGTCTTGCTGAAGAGGACGAAGGTTGGGCGGGCAATTATCCATAGCCACTGGCCTAAAGTTGCAAGGACATTCAACATCACTGAAGGCTCAATATTTGCCTTCCGCTTCTGCAGTTTCCCAGATGAGATTCATCTGTCTATTTACCGTGTATGATGCTACTTTCCAAAGGTTTTTGATGCTGCATGTGAAGCTTGGTGCTGCTGTGTAATGGCGTAACTGAGTGCCGAAGCTATCTGATGTAATTCGATTATGAAATCCTGGTTGCTTTTATACGGATATGAAATATCTAGCGTGTTTTATAAGAAATATCAGTTTTATTAGTACATGGATTATTAATAATAGGCTAATTACCCTGCTTATTGGGGTTTTCTATTGCAAACGGTTACTCAGACAGCACCGTGGGCGATGAACTCAAACAACCCGCACGGTTTCTAGAAAGTAGGCGTGTTCAATCAACTAACAATCACACACGGCTTCCGGCAGCGAACTGTTTGCGTTAGGCCACCTTGCACACATGTTTCCACACAAAGAACTGTGTGGGATGTACATACCTACGGAAATGATTTTCTGGGATTCACCTTGTGGCATGAACATACCTACGGAAATTATTTCTGGGATTCACCGTGTGGGATGTACATACCTACGGAAATGATTTCTGGGATTCACCGTGTGGGATGTACATACCTAAGGAAATGATTTCTGGGATTCACCGTGTGGGATGTACATACCTACGGAAATGATTTCTGGGATTTACCGTGTTGGATGTACATATCCACGGAAATGATTGGGTTTCCATGCCTCGCCCGATCGCACACGGCCCCAGCCTGGGTCCCACGAGGGCCTTTCCCCGACGATTTCTGGGTCGTGTGGGAAGGACCCCCCCTATCGCACACACTCACTTGGCGACGGTTCCAAATGTCGTTGCGGAAAGGGGTTTTAAACCGTTTGTGTAGGACCGACGCGCACCAGTGATTACTCCTTGTAGTTGATGCTAGTTGGTTTATTCGATGGAAGATTATATGTTCAGATCCTTTATCCACATTAATACCCCTCTGATTATGAACATGAATATGATTTGTGAGTAGTTATGTTTGTTCCTGAGGACATGGAAGAAGTCTTGTTATAAGTAGTCATGTGAATTTGGTATTCGTTCGATATTTTGATGAGATGTATGTTGTCTTTCCTCTAGTGGTGTTATGTGAACGTCGACTACATGACACTTCACCATTGTTTGGGCCTAGGGGAAGGCATTGGGAAGTAATAAGTAGATGATGCACTACTAGGGAAAACCCTAGCAGTAGCGCGGGTTTAATGCCTATCAGTAGCACGGGGAACCGCGCTACTAGTAAGGCGCTACAGCTAAAGGTTAGCAGTAGCATGTGTTAACCCACGCTACTGCTATGTCGACTTAGTAGTAGCGCTTTCATCAAAGAGCGCTACTGTTAATTACTAGTAGCGCTTCTCGCAGCCCGCGCTACTACTATTATTCCGTATTTTACTTCTTTTTTATTTCATGTTGTATTGACACACCTTTATACAAGTTTTCATACAGCAGTAATTTAGAGATTGTTTTTACATCATAGTGAGTTATTACATCACTGGGTGAAAGAACCGTGGACTAGTTTCAAGTGGATGGACATCCACTTGAAACTAATCCGCGGTTCTTTCACCCAATGATATAATAAATATCATCATCATCATATCATTAACAACTTATCATCATAATACATCATTGTCATATAACACCTCCTCATGATCATCGTTTTCATCAATGAGACATCACATAGCAAGTTGGTCACTAGTCATAATCACAACTACTCCTCATCATCAACTCTAACACATTGTACCACATAATAAACATATTGTACCTCATAGGACCTACTACATTCTCTTAGGACCTACTATATTCTCTTAGGTAAAATAGCATAAAACAAGATAGCCCCTGACTCTCCATTATGGAGAATGGAGATTATCCTGTCTCCAATTCTTTCCTTTCGCTTAATATTGCTTCCAAGAACCTCCTTATGACTGTCCATACATTTTTTTCCATTCTTTGATTAGCATGTGTTCACCGGTTTTAGAAATCTGATATGGACAGGTGAGATTCGTAGGATGACCTGGTTGTATGTTCAAAACATCAAGGAGACCATTCTGATACATCAGATGAGGCACACAATCCATTGGGATTTTCTATTGAAAAACACAGTAATAACTTCGTAGTTAGCAATGTAGTTCAGTTTTAGAAGTATGCAAAAGATGCATGGATGTCGTAATAGTAAAAAATCTTACCATGGTGTCTCCATAGAAGTTACCGTGGTTCAACACGCACTAGTGGCACGTCTTCACCATAATTTGGAGGAGTTTGATAATAGGTATTGTAATTCTCAAGTTCAGTACAAAATGCGATCAGATGATTTTTCTCCTGATAAGTTAATTCGGAGCCATCGGTGCAGTAGGTTCTGTCTACCATCTTCCGCACATTGTTTGAAGAATGAAAATAAGTTGTCAATGGAAATAAGCTGTCAACTATTTTGAAATAAACAATATAAATTAGTTAATAACTATGTTTGAGAAACTGATATAGCGGTAGAATTGGAAGCGTATCAATAAGGACCCAAATGTCCATATTGTCTTGCTCGATGTCAGGATCACCAAGATCCATGGTGACAAGCATATTCTCATAAAAACCATACATCTTGCAAAGTGCTTCCCAATTTGGGCAACCAAAATGGGTTACGCTCTGAGAATTGTACAGATTTACTTCAAAAACCATACCATGATGGATCCTTAGGTGAATTTTCTTTGTTTCGAAACTTTCATGGTCTTCAAAACCCATCCTCTCCAAGACATAGCGTCTTGCATGGCATGGGATAAGCTAGTCGAATCGTAAAAGATGAAAATTACACGTTGAAATAGTTGAAGTCGTGCTTAATTATGAAAAAAAACACTTGTCGTCGTTGCGTATCGTTTCAACATCGAAGGTCTCCTGGAGCTTAATGCTAAAGCGTCGATCTTCGTCCAGGTGAGGCCTGTCGCACAGACCTCGGTCGTCGTTGCACCAGTTGTAATCCCCCAGGAGACTTTCGTCGTCCGAGTACGACATTTTCTATGTTCATAATTCAAAGATTAAACTTGTACAATTAAATATATGTACTACAAAAACTAAATTAGATCATTATTATTCATCACGGGTTGACTATGGAGACACCAACATGTAAACCCAAGTTGAATGTCCAAGCCCAACATGCAGCTCATGCCTGACATAGTTGCATGTCCACTCTCGTCACATAACTCGTTTTGAACCTAGTATCCCTATATAGTTCTATTTTCTTTCAAATACATGTTCACTTTTGTAATACACACTGTATATTTTATGTATACTCAGGGAACGTTTTTAACAAACATTGAACGCTTTTGTAAAATATACATGAAGATTTTCTTTCAAATACAGGCCTGAATACCTGGTAAACATTTTTCAAATTCCTATTGATCATTTTTCTAAATGGCATACAACCTTTTTAAAAAGATTATGTGAAAATTTTATTCACATTGCGTAAAAAAATTCTAGAAAACGTCGTGTTTTTTTAAATGCGTGATGTTTCTTTTAAAAAACTGTCACGAACATTTATTTGAATGTCCCGATTTTTTCCATTGTATAATACATTTTTTAAAAGTCACAAAACGTTATTTTGAAATGTATGAACATTTTTTAAATGGTGCAAAAAATATTGAAATTTATTATTAAAATAAAAATAGAATAAATTTATTCGCGTTTTAAAAAAATGTTTCCAATCTTCAAAAGTGTCCACACTCTAAAAACTCTTCGGGAATTTTCATAAATTGTACATGTTCGAGAAGAAATTTTCCGGAATACCGAATTTTGTTCTTATTTTTCAAGAAAAATCAGAATTATAAAGTTTGTTCATATTTGAAAAAAATAATTCGAAATCTTAAAGTTGTTTGTGTTTAAAAAAATATCCTTCATTTAAAAAAATCAAAATCTGTAAAAAAGGTTTCAAAATTTTCAAACATGTCTTCTAATCTGAATGTTGTATTATGTTGTTAAACGTTTTCCATTTCCTGAATGTCAATAGTAGCTGTTGTTGGAGTGGTAGGTGCTCTCATTATGCATCAAGAGGTCTTGATTTCAATTCCTGTTGAATCCAATGCATAAGTTACATCTTTTTCCGTACTCCAATAAAAAAACTTAGACAGACCCTTTGTAAATTAAATCGATGGTCAAAGTTTAGACAAAAATACAAATGGGTCTAATAAACCCGGACGGAAGTAGTAATACACAATTCAGTATAATGATGTTTGACTCTTTTCTTTTTTAGGATGAAACTTCCGATCCATTGATAATCAATCATGATAGTATAAAGGACACCAGAGGTAACATAATTTCAGGGCCAACGGATAAAGCTTGGTCTTCTCAATCCAAATAAACATATGCATTTTATTGCCTTTTATTTGCTTACCGAGTGTCTTGGCAAAGACCTATTTTTCTAGTGTTATAAAACAATCGGCAAAGTCCCTACTTTGTCGAGTGTGGTACTCATCAAAGGGAGGCAAAGTCCCTACTTTGTCGAGTGTGGTACTCATCAAAGGGACGTGAAGTTTATATTTGCCGTGAGATGCTCAGCAAAGGCCTTGTTTGCCAAGAACCCCGTGAAAAATCACTTGACAAACAGCCCGACACTCTGCATATAGTAACATTTTTCGTGGTGTATAGATAATTCACATGAGTAACAATCTATGGAAAGAAATTATATATTTTGTAAAATTAAATTTAGTTATGCTCACTGAATCTTGGCCAGAATTAATTGATTCAGCTGGCCAACTAATGCCCTCCTGATTGTAAATATGTGTGTTGCGATAAACGATGATGATGAAAGCTTCCCCAATACGAATTCACATTGCCCTGCTCCAGATAAAACGTTCACAGTGCGCCCCAATTTTGCTTTCTTTCTTCGAATTAAGGAGTCTCCCGCTTCGGATTCTTCTGGAAGATCATTGCTTCGAGTTGGTTCTTGTCCCGATAGCCCTGATTACTTCACCTTTCTCCATTGTTGAGAAGATACCAGAAGGTCACAAGACTAACAAAATAATCGAGACAAGCATTGTGTTTCAACCAAAGGAGCTACTTTTAAGCGTACTGGTATTGACTGACGGACCGATCATGACCATACAGAATATGTGTAATGTGTGCATCCAGTGGAGGCCTCCAGATCGCACAACTTTTATCTAGAATTTTTCTTCACGGTAATCGCACAACACCCTAGAATGCACCACGACAAATGTTTCTGAGATGAGAATCCCAATGGCAGTACAGCGCTGATCCTTCAAGCTCTTTTCATGATCAGTCAGTCAGTCAATATAATGAACAAAGGTAAATATTTCTTACCGGAGAGACCTAGGCATCTGCAATGTATTTTTACAGTCAGCAGTTCCTGGGAGTAGCTTAAGGCTTCTCATATTCAAAACATGCTTAGCACATAACATCAGATTATACTAACTAAAGTGCACTACGCAGCAACTGGATTTTAGATGACAACACAGCTCAATACTGTTTACCAGTCTGCAGCCCATGAATACAACACACTTAACGCTTCACATAAAAAATTAGCACTACTGTTGAGAGAGGCATAACTGAAAGTAACCAGGATATCATTGCTGACAAATTGGGTTTACATGCAATGGTTGCTGAAATTTCAAAAATGCAAGCATTTAATCTAGAGCAACCTAGCTTTCTGTAACATTATGAGGAGAGAGATCATAGCTTAGTTGGAGTTTTAAGAGTGAACATAATAGTAACTATCATCAACAGAGATCAAAAGCAGTGCATCAACCATCTCATAGTTATTAAACATACTATTTTATATCTGGTTTGTGTTGCACTCCTTGGTCACGCCTTCTTGCTGGATGAAGGCATAAACGCTGAGATTGGGTATTCCCAGAGGAAAGTAGCTAAGTACTTTGCCACAAACTTGGATGCTGATAAATATGTAATGAGTCACAGATATCTAAACATTCCAGATCAGAGTTACACTTTCTTCATCACAAAAAGGGGGAAACTCATATGACCCTCAGGCCTCAGGCTTCTTGTTTCAATTTACCACCTTGTTTTTAAGTAGGAAGTTTCAAGTATACTCTTTCAATTGTCAGCCGAACTCTCAGGAGGCTGGTACTTTACCGGAAGCAACTGTACGTGCTCCCTTAATTTCCCTTCCCCTGAGAAGAGAGATACTATTAAGGAAATCGTTGAAGCTTCAACTGACAGCTGTTTAGCATCAAGTTTAGCGAGATAAGTTGCAGCCTTCACAACTGCACCTTTTTCCAGCAACGCCCTGACCACTTGATTTAGCAGAATGGAGTCGGGAGCACAGCTAGCCTTCTCCATTGCTAAAAACATATCATCAGCCTCTGCCAACAACCCTTCTTTTATGAAATTCGTCATCATTACACTGTAAGTCACAACAGAAGGCACCAACCCAATGGCTGATATAGTAGCAAACAAATCCTTGGCTTCTTCAATTCTCCTAGTTTTAAACATTGCAGAAATCATGGTATTGAGTGTTATGACATTAATCTTCAATTTCATAGCACGTAATTTGTTGAACAGCTCTATTGCTTCATCAGTGCAATTGTTTCTACAAAGTCCATGAAGAACTATGTTGTATGTGTCAACGCCCACTGGTATGCCACTTTCGCTCATCGTACGGAATTTTTCCTTTGCAGAAACTGTTCTCCCGGAGCGAAACAGCCCATCAAGTATAATGTTGTACATAATAGTCGTGGGCTTAACCCCGAGGAGTGACATTTCCCTGAAAAGACTCAATCCATCGGCGATCCTGCCAATTTTACAGTAGCCATTAAGAAGTATAGCATACGTAATAGCATCAGGTTGGAGGCCAGCAGACTTCATAGCATCAAGTACTCTCAGTGCTTCCTCCACCTTGCCAACAAGGCAATATCCATCCATCAGTGAATTGTACATAATCACATCGGGCCGCTGACCAATACCTACAATGAAGTCAAACATATCCTGTGCCTCCTTCACCTTTCCTTCTTTGCACAGGTCGTTTATTACAGGATAGAAGAACACACTGTTAGAACAGAGACCTCTATTAACTGCTTCAGAAATCAATTCCTTGGCTTTCACAAAATCACCATGAGAGCAAGAACCCAGAACCAGGCATCGGTAAACAGCTTTGTCAGGTGAAACTCCTTGATTGACCATCTGATTAAATTTGTCCAGAGCAGCATCCATCCTACCCATTTTGCAAAGTGAATCCATTACAATTTGATAGTCAACTACATCTGGGTTTACTCCTTGTTGCCTCATTACTTCAAACATGTGCATAGCCTCATCCATCAGTCCACGTTTAGCATATGCATTGATCAGTATGTTGAAAATATGGTGGTTAGGTACAACACCGTTCTGTAGCATCGAATTGAAGAGACCGGTCATATCATCAAAGCATCCTTCTTTCACATACCCGTTAAGCATAATAGAGTAGGAGACAGTATCAGGTTTCTGGCCCTTTGCAGCCATGGAGTCAAAAATAACTCTAGCTTCCTTTGTCCTTCTATGCTTGCAAAGTGAATCCACAAATGAGTTCCACATGACGGTATCTGGTACAACACCAAGACTTATCATCTCTTTGAATACCCTTACTGCCGCCTTCCACCTACCCGAAATGGAATATCCATGGATCAGACTAGTGCATGTCATGACATCGGGTCCAATACCTTTATCAACCATTTGCCGAAAGACCACTTCTGCCTTGTCCATGGCTCCGCACTTGCTTAGTGCATCGATAATTGAGGTGTAGATGACCACATTAGGTTGAACTCCCAGTTGGATCATCCCATGGAAGAGATTGCACGCTTTGTCTACTTCACCTTGTTTAAAACAGCCGTTGATTACGATGCTGTACGAGAAGACATTAGGCACACAGTCCAGTTCAGGTGTCCGGTGGAGCAGCAAGTCCACAGCCTCATTTGTACGCTTGACCTGGCAGAGCCCCTTGAGGAGGTTGCTCAAGGAGATGACATTCAAGCACAGCCCCAATCTGAGGAGGCGGCCAAAGAAGGCAACCACCAAGTCCGGGCGGCCTGCACGGCAGCGACACCACCCGTGCACCAGCGCCTCGGGACATGCGGTTGAAGAGGGCGATGGCAAGGCCCGGGCCATCGCTGCAGGTAGATGAGGGTGGAGCACGGGCTAGTGCGGCAAGAAAGTTGTTCAGCCCGCGTTCCGGGACGGCGGCGGCTTGGCTCAGCAATTCGTCGAACAGGTGGTGCGCCTCCTCCGGTCTTAGCGTTCCGGCACACACGCGCTCTGTGGCGGCAGCCAAGGCGGCGAGGGGGGCTCGTGGCTGTGGCGAAGGAGCCCTGAAGGAGGAGGTTGCATTGCTGGTGAAGATGGAGGACAGCCGGCCGGTCGGCATTGCTGGCCGTCTCCAGCGGAGCTCGGCGCGCAACTGCCGCGGGTCTCGCCCTCCGGGAAGGCTGACCGTGCGTGCGCCGCCGCACCGCGCTCTAGTGGCGTCACCCGCGATGCTCGGCGCGCGCGCGCACTAACCAAGCTCTCGGGGGAACCGCTCGCCGCCGCCGCGGGTTGCAATCGATGCCCTCAACAGTGGCGATGAAGAGGAGGCGCACCTCCGTTGGAGAGAAAGGGGACACAGGAACTCCGGTGGTCCTGGCCGCCGGCGAGCGGCCTGGGAGGCGGTTGACGAATCTAGACTGAACGGAGAGGGAGGGGTGAGAGGTTGCCGGCGGAGTGGGAGAGCTGGACCTATCGCGCCGACGGGCGTGGATTTTGTCCCGGTCCGCTCGGGTCAGTGCATCCAACGCGACCGATGTGCGGCTATATTTTTACAATTTTTTTACGTAGGAGTACATATCAAAGGCATTGCCTAAACTTCCCATAATTCATAACCACATAAAAATATCAACAGTGTTATTACAATCAAATAAAAATCTCATAGTTTACGAGCCGGATGAAATTTAAATTATCACAAATACATTTCAAAGAAAAGAGCCGATACATCTATTGGTTACCAAGGTGAGCCCACATATGCTCAATCAAATCATAGTGTAGTTGAATGTGAATTGCTCAATAACGCATTTCATGGTAAAATTAGCTGAACTGTACAAACGTTGTCACTCCTTCATGCTCAGGCGCAATATTTTTACCCTGAAAGTGAAAGCCCTGGTCGAAAATTTCATCCTCACGTTTCATCCTCTACGATCATGTTGTGCATGATCACACAACCAATCATCATCTTTCACAACTTCTTGGTGCTCCAAGTTCTAGCAGAATACCGAACGATGCCCCATCGAGATTGAAGAACACGAAAAGTATGCTCCATTAACATTTTGTACCTTGCGAGCAAAACGTCGAACACCTTGCGGGCATGGTAGAAGAAGCCGCCGGTGAAGAGCCTCGTGCCTCTCCCAGACCATGCAGCAGGCATGTCGGCATGCATGCGACAATGGTGGTGACCGTCGAACGAGGACGTCGGGCTTGGAGCGTTTCTGGCGATGGCGGAGTCGAGGGTGTGGCGTGGTCGTGGGGTTGCTACGACAGCAGGGAAAACAGGCCACCAACGCCGGCAAGAGCGGTCGTCACGAGCGGCGTGTTGCTGGAGGGGGGTGTGGGTGCGAGCGGCGGCTTGGGCAACGTCCAATCGGCCGGAACTGGGCGGCGGCAGCGAGGGCGGGGTGGACGGGTTTCTTGGTTATGGGTGGGAGAAGGAGAGAATGGACAATGTGTCACTGACTGGCGGGCCAAGGGGAGGACAAGGGCGCGTCGCGCTTGTCTGTGTCGACACAAACTCGGTCCAAATTTGAGTCGAAAATGAATCACGCGTGGACAAAAAGCGAACGCTTGTCCGTTTGCGTTAGTGCATTGGGCCATAGTTTGTGTCTAATCGACCCAAACGGATGCGCCCGGACAAAATGGGTCGGCGCGCTAGAGTTGCTCTTAGGTCCTTCTAAGGGAAAGTGTTTAAATCAACCGGCTGGTCTATCACGAGCGTAGGCCGCGTCTAATGTTTAACGAGCGTCCTGGTGGGGCCTGCACATCACAAATGATCTATATGTTGTCATCAATTACCAAAAAGGGGGAGATTGAAAGTGCAACTATCCCTGGGTGGTTTTGGTAATTCCTAACAACATATAGATCATTGAGCTAATGCTATTTCAAGATAAATATTTCAGGAAAGCTCAATGATTGGCATGGCATGGATTAGAAAGTGGACCCCTCAAAATGCTAAGGACAAAAGATTGGCTCAAGCTCAAAGCACAAGACTCTACATTTTCATTTTAGTGATCCAAGATCACATTGAGTCCATAGGAAAAGCCAATACTATCAAGAGGGGGTGAGGTGTTGCTTAATGAATTTCTTGCTCAAAGTGCTTAGTGATGTGCTCCAAAACCCTCAACTACTTTCTCACATCCACATATGTCCCAAACCAAAAGTCAAACTCGGCCCCACGGAAACTTTCTATCCGGCGCCACCGAGTTCAGTTGACATAGCCACTGCCAGAAACCCTAGTCTTTTCGGTCTCACCGATAGGGATCTCAGTCTCACCGAGATGGGATTGTAATCACTCTGTTTCCCTTCGTAACATTTCCGTCAAACCGAGATGAGCGATCGGTCCCACCGAGATTGCAATGCAAATTCTCTGTTTCCCTTTCGTAACGTTTCGGTCCAACCGAAATGAGCGAATCGGTCCCACCGAGTTTGCCTGACCAACTCTCTGTTAGTTTATTACCAAAATCGGTCTCACCGAGTTTGTGTAATCGGTCTCACCGAGATTACGTTATGCCCTAACCCTAACGAAATCGGTCCCACCGAGTTGACATGTCGGTCCCACCGAAAATCCTAATGTTCACATTTTGAACTAAATCGGTCCGACCAAGTTTCATGATTCGGTCCCACCGAGTTTGGTGATTTGTGTGTAATGGTTAGATTTTGTGTGGAGGCTATATATACCCCTCCACCCACTCTTCATTCGTGGAGAGAGCCATCAGAACATGCCTACACTTCCAACATACATTTTCTGAGAGAGAACCACCTACACTTGTGTTGAGGTCAAGATATTCCATTCCAACCACATAAATCTTGATCTCTAGCCTTCCTAAGTTGCTTTCCACTCAAATCTTCTTTCCACCAAATCCAAATCCTGTGAGAGAGAGTTGAGTGTTGGGGAGACTATCATTTGAAGCACAAGAGCAAGGAGTTCATCATCAACACACCATTTGTTACCTCTTAGAGAGTGGTGTCTCCTAGATTGGCTAGGTG
This sequence comes from Triticum aestivum, assembly GCF_018294505.1. Taxonomy (NCBI): domain Eukaryota; kingdom Viridiplantae; phylum Streptophyta; class Magnoliopsida; order Poales; family Poaceae; genus Triticum; species Triticum aestivum. The sequence continues at coordinate 620,681,506 of NC_057799.1, read as the reverse complement.
TCACTTGGGAGCCTCAGTCAAGATTGTGGAGTTGAACCAAGGAGTTTGTAAGGGCAAGGAGATCGCCTACTTCGTGAAGATCTACCCGAGTGAGGCAAGTCCTTTATGGGCGACGGCCATGGTGGGATAGACAAGGTTGCTTCTTCGTGGACCCTTCGTGGGTGGAGCCCTCCGTGGACTCGTGCAACCGTTACCCTTCGTGGGTTGAAGTCTCCATCAACGTGGATGTATGATAGCACCACCTATCGGAACCACGGATAAAAAATCTCCGTGTCGACATTGCGTTTGCTCCCTCAAACTCCTCCCTTCACCTTCATATGCAATTGTTTTACATTCCGCTGCTATACTCTTAGAATTGCATGTGTAGGTTGATTGATTGACTTGTGCAAAGTTGCTAAAATCTGCCAAGAACTAAAATTGGGAAAAGGCTAGATTTTTATTTGGTCAAGTAGTCTAATCACCCCCCTCTAGACATACTTTCGATCCTACAAGTGGTATCAGAGCTTTGGTCTCCATTTGCTTTGATTTCCATAGCTTTTGGTGGTCATAGCCTTGGTTTCACAACCTAGGAGAGTATGGCATCTAGCGAGGGAAATTACCACCGTAGAGGCCCTTACTTTGATGGTACAATTTTTGCTAGTTGGAAGCATAAGATGAAAATGCATATTCTTGGACATAACCCCGCTGTTTGGGCTATTGTGTGTATTGGCTTGCAAGGTGAATTCTTCGATGGGAGAGAACCAAACCATGAAGCTACCGCGGAAGGAGTTGAAGATGCTACAATACAATGCTCAAGCTTGTGATATTCTCTTCAACGGATTGTGCCCCGAAGAATTCAACAAAATCAGCCGTCTTGAGAATGCAAAGGAAATTTGGGATACTTTGATTGATATGCACGAAGGTACCGATTCCGTCAAGGAATCCAAATTGGATGTGCTCCAAAGTCAGCTTGACAAGTTCAAAATGAAGGATGGTGAAGGCGCCGCTGAAATGTACTCTAGGCTTGCTCTCATCACAAATGATATTGCCGGCTTAGGAAGTGAAGAGATGACCGATAGATTCATCATCAAGAAGATCCTAAGAGCCTTGGATGGAAAATATGATACCGTGTGCACATTGATCCAAATGATGCCCAATTACAAAGATCTCAAGCCAATGGAAGTTATTGGAAGAATTTTTTCTCATGAGATGTCACTCAAGGATAAGGAAGAGCTTCACAACAAGTCAAGTGGTGCTTACAAAGCCTCGTGTGATGCTCCCACATCATCAATTGAGAAGCAAACCTTCAATGAGGAATTGAGTCTAATGGTGAAGAACTTCAACAAGTTCTACAAGAGTAGAAGCAAGGAAAGAAGTTCCAAGTCAAGGTCCTACAATGACAAAAGATCTTCTAGTCGTGAGCGTAATTGCTACAATTGTGGAAGACCCGGACACTACTCCAATGAGTGTATGGCTCCCTACAAAAGAAGAGAAGATTCTCCCAAAAGAAGGAGTAGAAGAGAGGAATCACCATTAAGAGAAAGAAGGAGTAGAGATGATCGTGAGAAGCAAGGATTCGGAAAGGAAGGACAAGTTATCAAGGAGCTACACAAAAAGAAGACATCAAGCTCATGTTGGTGAATGGGTATCCGGTTCCGAATCTGACCATCACTCCGAAAGAAGTTATCACTCCGACTCCGAATATACTCAAGATGAAGGTGTTGCCGGACTAGCACTTGTGACAACCAACTCCTACGACATATTTGACTCACCAAATGAAGGAATTGGGAGATGCTTCATGGCTAAAGGTCCAAAGGTAACACACCCCGAGTATGTTGATTTCAATAGTGATGAAGATGATTTGCTAGGAGATGATGATTTACTTGTTGAAAACTCTAGTTATGAAAACTATGATGAGCTTGCTATTAATCATGATAATCAAGACAAAACGAATGATGATGATAAGAAGGAGAATGAGCGTCTAACTAAAGAACTAAACACTCTTAAGTTAGCTCATGAAACTACCTTGGAAAATCATCGAGAACTTTTAAAGACTCATGATAAGCTACGCTTTGAAAAGCTCAACCTTGAGCAAGAACATGAGATTTTAAAGGCAATCAATGATGATCTTCGCAATAAAAGTTCTTCTTACATTGCCAAGCGTTACTCTTGTCTACTTACATGCCACAAGTTAAATCTAGCAACAAGAACAAGAAAGATTCTTCATCTAGTAGTAACAATAATCATGCTAAATCCAATGATGTTGCTTCTAGTAGTTCTCTTGATTCCACCAATGATTCTCTTATCCAAGTTACACTTGAGCAAGAAAATAGCTTATTGAAGGGAATTATAGAGAAAGGTGTTTACAAGAGCCTTGCCGGAAGTAAGCAATTTGAGGAAATTGTACGCAAGCAAGGAAGACACCGGAAGAATCAAGGTGTTGGTTTTGAACGAAAGTTCAATGCCAATGGAGTTGAGTGGGAAGAACATCAATACCCCAAGACGAAGTTTGTTCCTCAACAAGAGAAGTATGATCCTACTTCTTTCAAAGGAACACAAGCTCAAGATGATCTTCCACCACAAGACCACAAGCAAAAAGGCAAGGACAAGCTTCAAGAGGAGATTGATGCATTTGAAGAAGCACCCAAGGCCTTGGTCAAGTGGATTCCCAAGACTACATCAAGTTCTACTTCATCAAGTATGACTACAACTCCAAGGATTCCCATCAAGATGGTGTGGATCCCGAAGAAGAAGAACTAGAGAGTTCTTGAGGGTGACTCTGTTGGAAATATGCCCTAGAGGCAATAATAAATGGTTATTATTATATTTCTTTGTTCATGGTAATTGTCTATTGTTCATGCTATAATTGTGTTATCCGGAAATCGTAATACATGTGTGAATACATAGACCACAACGTGTCCCTAGTAAGCCTCTAGTTGACTAGCTCGTTGATCAACAGATAGTCATGGTTTCCTGACTATGGGCATTGGATGTCATTGATAACGGGATCACATCATTAGGAGAATGATGTGATGGACAAGACCCAATCCTAAGCATAGCTTAAAAGATCGTGTAGTTTCGTTTGCTAGAGCTTTTCCAATGTCAAGTATCTTTTCCTTAGACCATGAGATCGTGCAACTCCCGGATACCGTAGGAGTGCTTTGGGTGCACCAAACGTCACAACGTAACTGGGTGACTATAAAGGTGCACTACGGGTATCCCCGAAAGTGTCTGTTGGGTTGGCACGGATCGAGACTGGGATTTGTCACTCCGTGTGACGGAGAGGTATCTCTGGGCCCACTCGGTAATGCATCATCATAATGAGCTCAATGTGGCTAAGGCGTTACTCACGGGATCATGCATTGCGGTACGAGTAAAGAGACTTGCCGGTAACGAGATTGAACAAGGTATTGGGATACCGACGATCGAATCTCGGGCAAGTAACATACCGATTAACAAAGGGAATTGTATACGGGATTGATTGAATCCTCGACATCGTGGTTCGTCCGATGAGATCATCGTGGAACATGTGGGAGCCAACATGGGTATCCAGATCCCGCTGTTGGTTATTGACCGGAGAGGCGTCTCGGTCATGTCTGCATGTCTCCCGAACCCGTAGGGTCTACACACTTAAGGTTCGGTGACGCTAGGGTATTAGAGATATGTGTATGCGGAAAACCGAAAGTTGTTCGGAGTCCCGGATGAGATCCCGGACGTCACGAGGAGTTCCGGAATGGTCCGGAGGTGAAGAATTATATATAGGAAGTCAAGTTTCGGCCACCGGGAAAGTTTCGGGGGTTACCGGTATTGTACCGGGACCACCGAAAGGGTCCCGGGGGTCCACCGGGTGGGGCCACCTATCCCGGAGGGCCCCGTGGGCTGAAGTGGGAAGGGAACCAGCCCCTAGTGGGCTGGGCGCCCCCCATGGGCCTCCCCCCATGCGCCTAGGGTTGCAAACCCTAGGGTGGGGGGGCTTCCCACTTGCCTTGGGGGGCAAGGCACCCCCTTGGCCGCCACCCCCCACCCTAGATGGGGTTTGGCCGGCGCCCCCCTCCCAGGGGGCCTATATAAAGGGGGGGAGGGAGGGCAGCAACATTACAGCCTTGGGCGCCTCCCTCCTCCCCTGCTACACCTCTCCCTCTCGCAGAAACTCGGCGAAGCCCTGCCGAGACCCGCTACATCCACCACCACGCCGTCGTGCTGCTGGATCTCCATCAACCTCTCCTTTCCCCTTGCTGGATCAAGAAGGAGTAGACGTCGCTGCACCGTACGTGTGTTGACCGCGGAGGTGCCGTCCGTTCGGCACTCGGTCATCGATGATTTGGATCACGGCGAGTACGACTCCGTCATCCACGTTCATTGGAACGCTTCCGCTCGCGATCTACAAGGGTATGTAGATGCACTCCTTTCCCCTCGTTGCTAGTATACTCCATAGATGCATCATGGTGAGCGTAGGAAAATTTTAAAATTATGCTACGATTCCCAACAGTGGCATCATGAGCCAGGCCTATGCGTAGTTACTATGCACGAGTAGAACACAAAGCAGTTGTGGACGTTGATGTTGCCAATTCTTCTTGCCGCTACTAGTCTTTTCTTGTTTCGGCGGTATTGTAGGATGAAGCGGCCCGGACCGACCTTACACGTACGCTTACGTGAGACAGGTTCCACCGACTGACATGCACTAGTTGCATAAGGTGGCTAGCGGGTGTCTGTCTCTCCTACTTTAGTCGGAACGGATTCGATGAAAAGGGTCCTTATGAAGGGTAAATAGAAATTGGCAAATCACATTGTGGTCATACGTAGGTAAGAAACGTTCTTGCTAGAAACCTACAAACCACGTAAAAACTTGCAACAACAATTAGAGGACGTCTAACTTGTTTTTGCAGCATGTGTTATGTGATGTGATATGGCCAGAAGATGTGATGAATGATATATGTGATGTATGAGATTGATCATATTCTTGTAATAGGAATCACGACTTGCATGTCGATGAGTATGACAACCGGCAGGAGCCATAGGAGTTGTCTTTATTATTTTGTATGACCTGCGTGTCATTGGATAACGCCATGTAAATTACTTTACTTTGTTGCTAAACGCGTTAGCCATAGAAGTAGAAGTAATCGTTGGCGTGACGACTTCATGAAGACACAATGATGGAGATCATGATGATGGAGATCATGGTGTCATGCCGGTGACGAAGATGATCATGGTGCCCCGAAGATGGAGATCAAAGGAGCATAATGATATTGGCCATATCATGTCACTATTTGATTGCATGTGATGTTTATCATGTTTTTGCATCTTATTTGCTTAGAACGACGGTAGTAAGTAAGATGATCCCTTATGATAATTTCAAGAAAAGTGTTCCCCCTAACTGTGCACCGTTGCGAAGGTTCGTTGTTTCGAAGCACCACGTGATGATCGGGTGTGATAGATCCTAACGTTCGAATACAACGGGTGTTGACGATCCTAGCATGTACATACATGGCCTCGGAACACATGCAATACACTTAGGTTGACTTGACGAGCCTAGCATGTACAGACATGGCCTCGGAACATGGAGGACCGAAAGGTCGAGCATGAGTCGTATAGAAGATACGATCAACATGGAGATGTTCACCGATCTTGACTAGTCCGTCTCACGTGATGATCGGACATGGCCTAGTTAACTCGGATCATGTTTCACTTAGATGACTAGAGGGATGTCTATCTGAGTGGGAGTTCATTAAATAATTTGATTAGATGAACTTCATTATCATGAACTTAGTCTAAAATCTTTACACTATGTCTTGTAGATCTAATGGCCAACGTTGTCCTCAATTTCAACGCGTTCCTAGAGAAAACCAAGCTGAAAGATGATGGCAGCAACTATACGGACTGGGTCCGGAACCTGAGGATCATCCTCATAGTAGCCAAGAAAGATTATGTCTTAGAAGCACCGCTAGGTGATGCACCAATCCCACAGAACCAAGACGTTATGAACGCTTGGCAGCAGCGTGCTGATGATTACTCCCTCGTTCAGTGCGGCATGCTTTACAGCCTAGAACCGGGTCTTCAAAAGCATTTTGAGAAACATGGAGCATATGAGATGTTCGAGGAGCTGAAATTAGTTTTCCAAGCTCATGCCCGGGTCGAGAGATATGAAGTCTCCGACAAGTTCTTCAGCTGTAAAATGGAGGAAAATAGTTCTGTAAGTGAGCACATACTCAGAATGTCTGGGTTGCACAACCGCTTGACTCAGCTGGGAGTTAATCTCCCGGATGACGCGGTCATTGACAGAATCCTTCAGTCGCTTCCACCAAGCTTCAAGAGCTTTGTGATGAACTACAATATGCAGGGGATGGAAAAGACCATTCCTGAGGTATATTCGATGCTGAAATCAGCGGAGGTAGAAATCAGAAAAGAACATCAAGTGTTGATGGTGAATAAAACCACTAAGTTCAAGAAGGGCAAGGGTAAGAAGAACTTCAAGAAGGACGGCAAGGGAGTTGCCGCGCCCGGTAAACCAGTTACTGGGAAGAAGTCAAAGAATGGACCCAAGCCTGAAACTGAGTGCTTTTATTGCAAGGGAAGTGGTCATTGGAAGCGGAACTGCCCCAAATACTTAGCGGAAAAGAAGGCCGGCAACACCAAAGGTATATGTGATATACATGTAATTGATGTGTACCTTACCAGTACTCGTAGTAGCTCCTGGGTATTTGATACCGGTGCGGTTGCTCATATTTGTAACTCAAAACAGGAACTACGGAATAAACGGAGACTGGCGAAGGACGAGGTGACGATGCGCGTCGGGAATGGTTTCAAGGTCGATGTGATCACCGTCGGCACGCTACCTCTGCATCTACCCACGGGATTAGTTTTAAACCTCAATAATTGTTATTTAGTGCCACCTTTGAGCATGAACATTGTATCTGGATCTCGTTTAATTCGAGATGGCTACTCATTTAAATCTGAGAATAATAGTTGTTCTATTTATTTGAGAGATATGTTTTATGGTCATGCCCCGCTAGTTAATGGTTTATTCTTGATGAATCTCGAACGTGTTGTTACACATGTTCATAGTGTGAATACCAAAAGATGTAAAGTTGATAACGATAGTCCCACATATCTGTGGCACTGCCGCCTTGGTCACATTGGTGTCAAGCGCATGAAGAAGCTCCATGCAGATGGACTTTTGGAGTCTCTTGATTACGAATCATTTGACACGTGTGAACCATGCCTCATGGGTAAGATGACCAAGACTCCGTTCTCCGGAACAATGGAGCGAGCAACCAACTTATTGGAAATCATACATACCGATGTGTGCGGTCCAATGAGTGTTGAGGCTCGCGGAGGATATCGTTATGTTCTCACTCTCACTGATGATTTAAGTAGATATGGGTATGTCTACCTAATGAAACACAAGTCTGAAACCTTTGAAAAGTTCAAGGAATTTCAGAGTGAAGTTGAGAATCAACATGACAGGAAAATAAAATTCTTACGATCAGATCATGGTGGAGAATATTTAAGTCACGAATTTGGTACACACTTAAGGAAATGTGGAATAGTTTCACAACTCACGCCGCCTGGAACACCTCAGAGAAATGGTGTGTCCGAACGTCGTAATCGCACTCTATTGGATATGGTGCGATCTATGATGTCTCTTACCGATTTACCGCTCTCATTTTGGGGCTATGCTTTAGAGACTGCCGCATTCACTTTAAATAGGGCCCCGTCTAAATCCGTTGAGACGACACCGTATGAATTATGGTTTGGGAAGAAACCTAAGCTGTCGTTTCTAAAAGTTTGGGGATGCGATGCTTATGTCAAGAAACTTCAACCTGAAAAGCTCGAACCCAAGTCGGAGAAATGCGTCTTCATAGGATACCCTAAGGAAACTATTGGGTATACCTTCTACCTCAGATCCGACGGCAAGATCTTCGTTGCCAAGAACGGGTCCTTTCTGGAGAAGGAGTTTCTCTCGAAAGAATTGAGTGGGAGGAAAGTGGAACTTGATGAGGTGATAGTCACCCCTTCCGTGCCGGAAAGTAGCGCAGCGCGGGAAGATGTACCTGTGGTGCCTACACCGACTGGGGAGGAAGTTAATGATGATGATCATGAAGCTTCGGATCAAGTTGCCACTGAACTTTGTAGGTCCACAATGACACGTTCCGCACCAGAGTGGTACGGCAACCCTGTCCTGGAAATCATGTTGTTAGACAACGGTAAACCTTCGAACTATGAAGAAGCGATGGCGGGCCCGGATTCCGACAAATGGCTGGAAGCCGTGAAATCCGAGATAGGATCCATGTATGAAAACGAAGTATGGACTTTGACTGACTTGCCCGATGATCGGTGAGCCATAGAAAACAAATGGATCTTTAAGAAGAAGACGGACGCGGATGGTAATGTGACCATCTACAAAGCTCGACTTGTCGCTAAGGGTTATCGACAAGTTCAAGGGGTTGACTACGATGAGACTTTCTCACCCGTAGCGAAGCTGAAGTCCGTCCGAATCATGTTAGCAATTGCCGCATACTATGATTATGAGATATGGCAGATGGACGTCAAAACGGCATTCCTTAACGGCTTCCTTAAGGAAGAGTTGTATATGATGCAGCCGGAAGGTTTTGTCGATCCTAAGAATGCTAACAAAGTATGCAAGCTCCAATGCTCAATCTATGGGCTGGTGCAAGCATCTCGGAGTTGGAACATTCACTTTGATGAGATGATCAAAGCGTTTGGGTTTACACAGACTTATGGAGAAGCCTGTGTTTACAAGAAAGTGAGTGGGAGCTCTGTAGCATTTCTCATATTATATGTGGATGACATACTATTGATGGGAAATGATATAGAATTCTTGGAAAGTATAAAGGCCTATTTGAATAAGTGTTTTTCAATGAAGGACCTTGGAGAAGCTGCTTATATATTAGGCATCAAGATCTATAGAGATAGATCAAGACGCCTCATTGGTCTTTCACAGAGTACATACCTTGACAAGATATTGAAGAAGTTCAATATGGATCAGTCCAAGAAGGGGTTCTTGCCTGTATTGCAAGGTGTGCAATTGAGCACAGCTCAATGCCCGACCACGGTAGAAGATATAGAAAAGATGAGTGTCATCCCCTATGCCTCGGCCATAGGGTCTATTATGTATGCCATGCTGTGTACCAGACCTGATGTAAACCTTGCCGTAAGTTTGGTAGGAAGGTACCAAAGTAATCCCGGCATGGAACACTGGACAGCGGTCAAGAATATCCTAAAATACCTGAAAAGGACTAAGGATATGTTTCTCGTTTATGGAGGTGACGAAGAGCTCGTCGTAAAGGGTTACGTCGACGCTAGCTTCGACACAGATCTGGATGACTCGAAGTCACAAACCGGATACGTGTATATTTTGAATGGATGAGCAGTAAGCTGGTGCAGTTGCAAGCAAAGCGTCGTGGCGGGATCTACATGTGAAGCGGAGTACATGGCAGCCTCGGAGGCAGCACAGGAAGCAGTCTGGATGAAGGAGTTCATTACCGACCTAGGGGTGATTCCCAATGCGTTAGGCCCGATGACTCTCTTCTGTGACAACACTGGAGCTATTGCCCTTGCGAAGGAGCCCAGGTTTCACAGGAAGACCAGGCATATCAAGCGTCGCTTCAACTCCATTCGTGAAAGTGTTCAAAATGGAGACATAGATATTTGTAAAGTACATACGGACCTGAATGTAGCAGATCCGTTGACTAAACCTCTCCCTAGGGCAAAACATGATCAACACCAGGACGCAATGGGTGTACGATTCATCACAATGTAACTAGATTATTGACTCTAGTGCAAGTGGGAGACTGTTGGAAATATGCCCTAGAGGCAATAATAAATGGTTATTATTATATTTCTTTGTTCATGGTAATTGTCTATTGTTCATGCTATAATTGTGTTATCCGGAAATCGTAATACATGTGTGAATACATAGACCACAACGTGTCCCTAGTAAGCCTCTAGTTGACTAGCTCGTTTATCAACAGATAGTCATGGTTTCCTGACTATGGGCATTGGATGTCATTGATAACGGGATCACATCATTAGGAGAATGATGTGATGGACAAGACCCAATCCTAAGCATAGCTTAAAAGATCGTGTAGTTTCGTTTGCTAGAGCTTTTCCAATGTCAAGTATCTTTTCCTTAGACCATGAGATCGTGCAACTCCCGGATACCGTAGGAGTGCTTTGGGTGCACCAAACGTCACAACGTAACTGGGTGACTATAAAGGTGCACTACGGGTATCTCCGAAAGTGTCTGTTGGGTTGGCACGGATCGAGACTGGGATTTGTCACTCCGTGTGACGGAGAGGTATCTCTGGGCCCACTCGGTAATGCATCATCATAATGAGCTCAATGTGGCTAAGGCGTTAGTCACGGGATCATGCATTGCGGTACGAGTAAAGAGACTTGCCGGTAGCGAGATTGAACAAGGTATTGGGATACCGACGATCGAATCTCGGGCAAGTAACATACCGATTAACAAAGGGAATTGTATACGGGATTGATTGAATCCTCGACATCGTGGTTCGTCCGATGAGATCATCGTGGAACATGTGGGAGCCAACATGCGTATCCAGATCCCGCTGTTGGTTACTGACCGGAGAGGCGTCTCGGTCATGTCTGCATGTCTCCCGAACCCGTAGGGTCTACACACTTAAGGTTCGGTGACGCTAGGGTATTATAGATATGTGTATGCGGAAACCCGAAAGTTGTTCAGAGTCCCGGATGAGATCCCGGACGTCACGAGGAGTTCCGGAATGGTCCGGAGGTGAAGAATTATATATAGGAAGTCAAGTTTCGGCCACCGGGAAAGTTTCGGGGGTTACCGGTATTGTACCGGGACCACCGGAAGGGTCCCGGGGGTCCACCGGGTGGGGCCACCTATCCCGGAGGGCCCCTTGGGCTGAAGTGGGAAGGGAACCAGCCCCTAGTGGGCTGGGCGCCGCCCCATGGGCCTCCCCCCATGCGCCTAGGGTTGCAAACCCTAGGGTGGGGGGGCGTCCCACTTGCCTTGGGGGGCAAGGCACCCCCTTGGCCGCCGCCCCCCACCCTAGATGGGGTTTGGCCGGCGCCCCCCTCCCAGGGGGCCTATATAAAGGGGGGGAGGGAGGGCAGCAACATTACAGCCTTGGGCGCCTCCCTCCTCCCCTGCTACACCTCTCCCTCTCGCAGAAACTCGGCGAAGCCCTGCCGAGACCCGCTACATCCACCACCACGCCGTCGTGCTGCTGGATCTCCATCAACCTCTCCTTCCCCCTTGCTGGATCAAGAAGGAGGAGACGTCGCTGCACCGTACGTGTGTTGAACGCGGAGGTGCCGTCCGTTCGGCACTCGGTCATCGGTGATTTGGATCACGGCGAGTACGACTCCGTCATCCACGTTCATTGGAACGCTTCCGCTCGCGATCTACAAGGGTATGTAGATGCACTCCTTTCCCCTCGTTGCTTGTATACTCCATAGATGCATCTTGGTGAGCGTAGGAAAATTTTAAAATTATGCTACGATTCCCAACAGACTCCGCCAACGTACTTCACTCTCATCATTTTGGCAAGGACAAGTGCAAACAACTTTCATATCCTGCACTAGTTCAAGGAGTCACAAACCCTCTTGTTGGTAAGACAAGGGACAAGGTAACCTAATGCTTTCATGGACATCATCTTGTGTACACATCACTCCATGCATGTCTATGGATATCCTTGTTTGTTCCTTGTGGGACTAACCCGTGTAGGTATTGGAAGTGCAACTCACTCCATGGATTGCTCCGAATGATCTACATCAACATTGAGCATCCACATCTTCAACACCTACATGAAGTCATCATCGACAAAACCCAAGGTTAGTTCATCCCTCTTAGGGGGGATATCACATCTAGGGGGAGCTTTACTCTAATCAATTGAGCTAAAGCAACTCTAATGATGTGAGCACAACAATGCTTTATGTAAAAGTGGCAACCCCACTTGTGCTTAAACGATGAGTATGACCTATGATCAAATGTTCTCATTTGACTCCTAAGTCAATATACTCATATATAGATGACCTAGTCATCGCCAAATTGCTTGATGGATGCTAGAGTGTTTGTGCATGCTTTGTCACATATTTCATTTGTCAGTTTATTGTGTGAGCATGTTGGATGCATATTTTACTCATTCAAGGACATCCATTTGTCGCTTTGATTGTTTGGCTTTTTCTCTTTTGCCAAATGGATGGACAAGAATGCCTAAGAACTCCCTCTAGCTATCTATGCTTTTCTCGTCTCAAACTCTATTCACGCTACATCACAAAGTTTGATCAAGTCAGATTCGAACCACTCTGTGTGAGGAGCACTCGGAGTCCCCGATTCGTCATAGACTTAAACTTCCAAAACCTCTTTGTGCATTTCGGTCTGACTGATTCATCCTTTTCGGTCCTACCGAGATCACTAAGTTGATCTAGGTTTTCAATCTCGGTGCAACCGATTAGAACCTTTCGGTCACACCGAGTTGCAGTAACTGCCTGCAGTTTTGCATCTCGGTGCAACCGAGTTGTTCGACTCGGTCACACCGACAGGGTCAGGTTATATATACCGACGGGTCAAATTTTGGAAATTTTTCTGAAACCCTTCACCCGCGCGTAACCTGCTCTGCCTTTTCGGGTCTCCGAATCGTCTTCTCGCCGCCAGCGACCTCCCGCCGCTGGTCTCCGCCACCGTCAACAGCAATCTGCTCCGCCGTTGCCGCCGTAGCGAACACTCACCGCTCTAGGGTAAGTGTTAGATCCCTTGTGATGTCTTCTTCGCTCTGATTCCTAGCACAAGGACAATGCCATGTTTCTTGCCACGATTGAGATTGATCCATCCAGCTAAAACTTCCTTAGGTCTAGATTGATTCGAAAATTTTAGGGTTAGCTCTCCGCAGAACTCATCTCGGACCGACCGAACTGTAGAAATCGGTCTCACTGATTCAGCCTTGGCCATTGCACATGCGCTCTTCGGTCTGACCGAAATGTGCAAATCGGTGTGACCGAGTTCAAGATTCTGTGAAACCCTAGCAATCTCGGTGCCATCGAACTGTGACTCGGCCCTACCGAGTTCACTAGTTTGGATTCCAAGTGTTGCTTCGGTATCACCGAGTTTTTCAATTCGGTAGCTCCGAGATCACTTCTGTAGAGAACTAAAACTAAACTTTTTGACTCAATTGGTTTGCAAAACTCCTGTACTTTGTGATGCTCATCTTCTCTACCTCATCTATAATCTATTCACAGGGTCTGCTGACAGTTTGCCTGCAAGATGTCTGACCAAAGTGACAGCCAGAACAAGTCTGAACAGCAGGTGCAGATGAGTGAGGGTTATGATCCCTCTAGCAGCTATGATGAGGGCAGCAGGAGCACACCTAGTAACTTGCCAAAGGCAGCTACCAGGACAAGGAAGAAGAAAAATTCTGATTCATAGGATGAAGATTATGTGGCTGTAGAGGATGAAGCCACTTCAAGGAAAAATGTGCTGAAAAAGGAGTATGGCACAACTGCTGCAAGTAAGCCAGGAATGAAAACAAAGGCTCCAGCAAGAAGAGTTCCAATGTCAAAGCCAAGGAAAGTTGGCACAGGTGAAACCATGAAGTTCACCATTGAATCTGAAGAAGAAGCAGCTGGTGAGGATAAGAAGAAGAAAAGGGCAAGAACCACTACTGCCAAAGTTCTTGGCAAGCCCTCAATGAGGAGAGATTCTGAAGAAGAAGAAGAACAGGAGGATGCTGCCCCAGCACCCAAAGCTCAGAAGCTCATGGGAGATGCAATCAGATCAGGGGCTGCTCCATCTAAGCCCAAAGCTGCTCCCAAGGCTGCTGCTCCAGCTCAAAAGCCTAAACCCAAGAGAAGCACTAGAAACATTCCTGCTGAGGAGAAAAACAAGGCCCCAGTGCCTGAGGCTGCTGAAGAAGAGGAAGATGACTCACATGTTTTGAGAAAGCTCAAGCCCAAGATCCCTAACCACAATGATGCACATCCCATTGCAGAAAACATGAAGATCAGGAAGGATGCAGGACTGAGATTATGGAGACAGTCTGGTCCATATGCTGTCAGGAGGAGAACTGCTGTTGACTACAAGTTTCACACTAAGGAACAACAAGACTTTTATGAGACAATTTTGCTTGACAAGAAGCCCATTGTGTGTGACATGAGATGGGTTGACTGGGAGTACATCAAGAAGAATGAAGATCACTATCCAGGAGTATATGATAGCTTCAAAGCATGTGGAGTTGATACATTTGTTGCCCAGAAGCTCACCAAGTGGAATGATGAGCTGGTCATGCTGTTTTACTCCACTGCCCACTTCTATCCAGATGGAAGGATAGTTTGGATGTCTGAAGGTACAAAGTACCAATCCACTATTGAAGAATGGGCTCAGTTGATCAATGCCCCGGAAGAAAATGAGGATGACTTAGATGTTTATGCTGAGAAGAAGAAAGACCACAACACTATGGCACACATGTACAGAGAGATCCCAGATGATGCTTTGGAGAATCACAAGTTTGGATCTGTCCACTTCTTGTTATCTGGTCTGCCTACCATAAATTGGATCCTAAGGCACACTTTGCTACCCAAGTCAGGTGATCACAAGATGATCAGAGGACATGCTATCAACTTGCTACATTTGTTTGATGTGCCTCAAAAGTTCAAAGTCATGAGTCTGATTGTGGAAACAATCAAAAGGACAGCAGCTGATCAGAAGAGAAGTTATGGGTATGCCCCACATATTTAGGAGCTCATCAACTCAAAGATGGGCACAGGCACATATCTGTTGGATAAGGAGCATCTACCCTTATATCCTGAGTTTGAAGACAGCACTGTAGTCATGACTGAGAATGAACCATCATTAGCTCAAGCACATGAGAAGAGAGAGAAGGCAAGGGTAGAGAAAGCTGCAAAGATGCCAACTGCTGAAGAGGCATCTCAAGTTTTCCTGAAGAGCAAGCAAGATCAGTTAGCATATCTGATCCAATCCACCTTGAGGATTGAGAAGGGCTTGGCCACCCTGACTCAAAACCAGGAGAGCTTGGAGAGGATTATAGAGACCAAATTCTATGATCTTGATCTGAAGGTAACTGAGATCCAAACTATAGTTGAGCAGCTTCAGGAGGAAGCAGAAGAGAAGAAGGGCAAGTCTACTACAGATGCTTTTGCTAGAGTGCCCAGAGGACAAAGATCTGCTGCAGTGCCCGTGACAGATACTCGAGCTACAGCATCAGCACCAGCAGCTACAGCTCCAGTGCCACCTCCAGTAGCCACTCCACCAGCTCCAGCTACACCATCTGAAGCCTTCGTCCTTGGAGTTCTCTCAACACCACCTCCCGAAGATCAAGCCTGAGAGTTTGCATTGCAATCTCGGTTGGACCGATCGCTCATCTCGGATTGACCGAAATGTTATGAAGGGAAACAGAGTGATTACAATCCCATCTCGGTGAGACCGAGATCCCTATCGGTGAGACCGAAAAGACTAGGGTTTCTGGCAGTGGCTATGTCAACTGAACTCGGTGGCGCCGGATAGAAAGTTTCGGTGGGGACGAGTTTGACTTTTGGTTTGGGACATATGTAGATGTGAGAAAGTAGTTGAGGGTTTTGGAGCACATCACTAAGCACTTTGAGCAAGAAATTCATTAAGCAACACCTCACCCCCTCTTGATAGTATTGGCTTTTCCTATGGACTCAATGTGATCTTGGATCACTAAAATGAAAATGTAGAGTCTTGTGCTTTGAGCTTGAGCCAATCTTTTGTCCTTAGCATTTTGAGGGGTCCACTTTCTAATCCATGCCATGCCAATCATTGAGCTTTCCTGAAATATTTATCTTGAAATAGCATTAGCTCAATGAGCTATATGTTGTTAGGAATTACCAAAACCACCCAGGGATAGTTGCACTTTCACTAAGCCATTCAGATTATACATGCACCCGGCATTAGTGAATTCATTATGGACGAATTGGTAGAGCAGATCCTTGCAAGTGGTACCACATACAAGTTTATGCTTATAATTCAACCATTTACTGAATGGCTACATGCCTCGATGCATATGATTGAAGGACATATTCTCCAGTAAGTTACAAATTGAACACTATTTGCGTTTCAATATGTATGACACGTTTCTTGTTCAGACTCATTTCAATATATAAGGTCTGCATGTAATTTTAATAATAATATCTTATTGCTCTCATTTATTTGTTGTCTTTTCAGATTGAATATTTTCTTCATAATAAATTATACTCCACTTTATGTTTTGTGTATAACTGTTACCTGCACTTTCACTTGGTTATTTGCTTGCACATTTATTTGGACAGGAAAGGAAGCTTGGAATTTTTTCTCTCTCTCTACATATGCAGAATCATGCGAATGTACGTATCTCATAAGTAAATCCAACAAAGATTTATTGAATTTTTGGATGGTTTCCATGTGGAAGTTATAGCAATTTACAAGTCTCAGGAACAGCTTGTCATGTTTAAACTAAATGTTAACTATTTTTATCCTCTTCTGTGGCAATACTAGAGATGTTCTTCCGGTAAAAGAAAGTACAAGATATGTTCCTATCTTATTCTCCCCTCTCTGTGTGAAACACTAATTTCGTATTATTATTTCCAGGCTCAGAAGCATTAATGTGGCAATGTGACCCTAATAGTGATTGTTGTGAGTAGGGAATGTCCTTTTAGATTTAATTATGCACTAGGGAAAATAGAAACAATCTAGAAGTTTTTGTTTAGTAACATACCATAAACCTCACTGATACTGAATTAGTAAGGCGCACTAGCTACTGGCTGCATTACTTGATCTATCTATCTAATATAGAACGTATACTTTGTGTTCCCTTCATTTTCCCATCTTGTGTTCACACAGTTCAGTAAAAATTCCTTTTGGGTGTTTCCTGCCAAACTGAAGAAATAAAATTCAAGCTTAGGATTGTACTTAAACATGTAGCAACGTTTGTAAATTCAAAAAAGGGAAGCAAAATCCACCTGCTGATTCGGGGAACAAAATGCATCTACTGACATGTAATTTTTTTTGCGGTAACTTGCAGTTGAGGAGGGCCACCGCTCCCAATGAGGGCAACCGCAAGGTAAAGTCGTGTCCCTGTTCCATCAAGTTCAGCCCAGTGCATATTCTTCAAACCAATTTGGCATGATTCATTGGTCGCATGGTGTTCTTGTAATCTGATAATTGGGTGTCAATTGCTAATTACTATGGTCCAGTTAGGATTTTTTTGTTACGGTAGCCCGCTTTCACTTCCATGACATGTTTTAGTCATGTATCCACCACCATTGCAACGCATGGGAAATCTTAGGTTGTGTTTTTTTTTGAAATTTGTTCTTCATCTAGGATCTCGCAGATATGTGTCCTGGTCGGCCAAGTACAAGTGCATGCATGATTACTTAGTACATGTTGAGGATTGATATTTTATCCGAGTATGACCATATCTGGGATTGTGTCTTCACCTACCGACCCATTTCCTCCCTCCAACCTCACTTCCGCGGTTAATTTTCGACTCGCTGACTAGGGCATTTTCTAGGAATTTCTGTGTACTCCTAATTGCTTAGTTAAGTCATTGGTTGGTGTCCTAATTTCTTTGTATATGTATCTGAAGGAGTTCCCAGAATCCTGTTGGGTGATCCTTGAAGGTTGCGTCAGATAATTACAAACTTTTCGGGAACTCAATTAAGGTAAGTGTCCACTGAAGCCTCACATTCTCGTAAAAAAGAATAGGCATGTGTTGGCATATCGTACAAGTGGGTTTACTTAAATTCAATTCCACCCTAGCTTACGATGTATTGTTGTTTGATGTGTGATTACCTTCTCACAGTTCAAAGAAAGGGGACATATTTTTTCGATGTTCACCTGGTAGACCACTTAAATCTAGCAACCGAAGCGACAATTTAATCATCTGGGAATTCCATAAATGGACATAAAGATGAGAAAAGTGTTGTATCATCAAGCGTGTCTCACAATAGAGTAAGTGGTTTTGAGGCTGTTGAGAATATAAATACCTGGGGAAATTTTAAGCTCTTGCTTTCTTACGAGACAAATGATATTCCGTATGGAAGTGATTCTGAGAATTGCAGGCCACGCAGTCCTACAGTGGTGGACGGAGCCTCCGATGGGGAGGAGTGCAAGGGCGATACTATCCGCAAAGAAGAAGCGGAGGGTGGCGGGGAAGCAGCACTACACATTGTCCTCTGCCGAACCAGCCTCCATGATGTCGCTCTTGCAGCCCCAGCACCACGTTACACACACTACTCGGTCTCGCTAATCCGTCTCCATCTTGATCGGGATTGCGCTGATTTGAGGGTGTGTGCCGAGAGGGATCCTTACCGTGCGTTTGTGTAGATTAATTTTTGTTAGTTCCTTGCCTCTCGTTTGTGATATTGCGGCTGTAGGGCACTCGTTTTGGTGAAACAAAAGGAGCTTGCTTTGTTGATATTGGGCACGATGTACGTTCTGCCATGTATTAGTTGATAAGTTACTTCTCTTTGTAGGGTAACGATTAGTGATTGAATCTCTGCGTCACCTTTCTTGCTTATCCAATCTAACTTATCTTCAACTATGCAGATATTGGTCCGATTAAATTATGCCATCTAATGGGAGTATGTAGGTTGTTTGGTTCCCATCCATTGAACAAAGACATCATCACATCGATCCCCACCCCCACCGATTTTCTTTTCCTCTACAAAAACCCATAATGCCCCTACCGTCTTGCTTCGCCGATATCACGTGGTTAGTTACCTACCGACTACCACTTCAACGAAAATTTCTCCGAATCTTGATTTTGGCTACTCTTGCGGGTTCCTGCCGCAGACCCTTTTCTCTACCATGTCAGTTCAATATTATCTTGATATTTATGGCCCCAACCGACAGGAAAAGGAATGCTACTTATTTTTTAGATAGTAGAGATTGCAGGTCAATTCAGACATAAAAAGCACGCACACAGGATAGGAGCATACCTACAGATAGGTCGTAAGGCAAACATCACATTCAAAAATAATATGGAACCAATACCATGCATGCCAATGAAGGCAATGTAGCTTATGCTTCATATGTTCTAATTTGTATGTTACGTGCCCGTGGTAAAAAGCACACACACATGATAGGAACATATGAAGCTTGAAAATTAGAACATATGAAGCTTGAACTATACTGCCTTCATATGTTCACGGTGGAGTATCAGTTGCATGCCCAACAACGGACATCATATTTTTGTTTTGTGGTAATGCATGGTATTCAACTGTATGTTACAATGTGGCAATGACTTAGGAGACATCGGAGCCTTCTGGGCTCGATGGGCATCATGGGCGGCACACGCCTCCTCCCGCTTGCACTTGATGGTGGTGGCGGATTAGCACAAACATGTGGGGAGGGGATCAGTGCGGAGAGCAAGGCGGTTGGGGGAGGACTCCTCCTTGGCGGTACGTGAGGAACTACAGTTTGAAGGAGAGAGGACGCCATGACGAAGGTGAGGTGGGCGCCATCCGGTTTTAAAGGAGAGGGCTCCAATGAGAAATGTCCCGCTATGAGGGAAAACAGAGTGGGAGAGGGAGATCCGATAGGAAAAGAGAATAATTCATCATGGGATGGGGTTTTTGAGTTGGGCTCGCGTGTTCAAGATAATATGACGGATAGTCCGGACAACCACATTTGTCCCCCAAATATGCGCTAGATTTTGGGGTGCTCGGACTGTCCAGACGGTCGAATTTGGAGAGCCTGTTGGGCCCTAACTCGAACGTATGAGGAAGAAATGAGTTTCGACCTTAAAGATCATCTTAATTATTTGAGCTATTCTTTTATATGCATTGTAGCCCGTAGCAACGCACGGGCGTTCTACTAGCTACCACTTGTAGATTTATCTTCCATATGCATTCATCAGCCCATACATCTTGTATGTCACCGAAAAAGAGGCACGTCGTGTATCTATTCTGGAACCTATTCATACAACACAGTCGTCAGAGCTTGAAATTTGGAGGCACTTAGTGAAATTAAAAAGTTTCACGAGGGAATTCAAAAAAGCATTCGAAATAAAGTCCAGGATGGAGAAATGTCCTGCTATGAGGGAAAACCGAGTGGGAGAGGGAGGTCCGATAGGAAAAGATAATAATTCGTCATGGGATGGGTTTTTTGAGTTGGGATCGCGTGTTCAAGATAATATGACGGATAGTCCGGACAACCACATTTGTCCCCCAAATTTGCGCTAGATTTTGGGGTGCTCGGACTGTCCAGACGGTCGAATTTGGAGAGCCTGTTGGGCCCAAACTCGAACGTATGAGGAAGAAATGAGTTTCGACCTTGAAGATGATCTTAATTATTTGAGCGATTCTTTTATATGCATTGTAGCCCGTAGCAATGCACGGGCGTTCTACTAGCTACCACTTGTAGATTTATCTTCCATGTGCATTCATCAGCCCATACATCTTGTACGTCACCGAAGAAGAGGCACGTCTTGTATCTATTCTGGAACCTATTCATACAACACAGTCGTCAGAGCTTGAAATTTGGAGGCACTTAGTGAAATTAAAAAGTTTCACGAGGGAATTCAAAAAAGCATTCAAAAGAAAGTAACCAGGATGGAATTCCGATATATCAAAATGGCAACATTCATTTCCTAATGGTATTCCAACGAGCGTAGACGGGTAATAAATTCATAATATAAACATTTATTTTTGTTATCATCATATTTAATTTAATAACAATTTAGGAAATTGCAAGGATTTGTCTTGCTATTTTATTTTTCATTTTATGCTCTCGTGGAATGATAAAGACATGGTGAAGTCGGTTTGTGCAGTGAGTATTGTCTGTTACATTTTTTAGACCTTTTACGTGAAGTATTCGTGCTAACTACATATATTGCTTTTGCGGAATGGGTATGATGAGTTGAGGAAGTAGTTTTTATTATACTTGCTCAAATATCGTGCGAATGAAGCTAAAGACAACTTTCCTGATATTGTGCGAGGATTTAAGCGCATCAAGTACATCTCAATAATTTGTAATAGATTTTTAGTTGGATCGTCACTTTATATGTATACATTGTCAATTTGCCATTTTGTTATCATACATTACAAGTGAAGTGGACTTCTATTATTATGCAATTGTGATTGTGTTATATTGTCTCAACCTGTGAAATTTAACATGCAATATCTTTATATAACTTTCGCAAAATAGTTCAGAAGCCCGTGGCAACGCACGTGCATTCTAATAGTACTAGTAATTTTCGGCTGCTGGGCATCATTAGTGGAAGAAGGTAATGTGGTTTCTAGATTCCCATCAATCTTCTCTTAACCGCAAATTTTCTCTTTCTTTGTTGTTAGATTGTTCGTTTGTTTCTTGAAGATTATTCTCTCGTACATATCTCTTTCTCACACTTCAATTTCTTATATTGATTGGGATTAGAAAAGAGAAACTTGGACTTTTGTTCGTGACGCAGCAGCAAAATCTTGCGATTTCGAATTATCTAGCCATTCGGGTACCTTGTTCTATGCCTTTCTTAGCACTTTTATTTAATTAGCAGTACTCTTAATTTCTTGTATCATATGTTGTGTGCTGATTAGCAAGATTGTTATTCATTTAGCAAGATGCTATCTAGAAAGAATCCATCTGATAATGGGGAAAAACATGCATATGAGTTGATCGAGTCCCACATGAGTTGTTGGCATTTTTTTAGAGCAGATACAAGTGCTCTACTGATTCCCTGCAAAAAACAGTCTTTCTACTGCCAATTCCAAGGAGTAATTTTTTAAAATAGTGTTAGCTTTAGTTGTCAAGGACAACTAGTGAAAACTGTAGGAAGACAAAAAAATTAGTAGGCATGAAAGTGCTACTAATTCACCTAAAAATTAGTAGGCGAGATCAACTTTTACTGTGAATGTTTATGACCCCTGTTTTTTATAGTCAAGAAGACAAGGCACCATAATTTATAGTCTGCCAAATATTTATTTGTGGTTGAAATAGAAACAAAAATATCAGTATGTTTATGTGGCTTTAGGGCCCCTCCGTGTTGTCTCGCCCCGGGCCCCAAAAATCTCAGAACCGGCCCTGATGAGATGATTTTCCATCTTGAACTTACTCCAAAAATGGTGTTTACACTGTTAGATCAACATATAATTTAGTAAGAACATTTTGAAGTAACCAAAGCATTTTTTTTCTCTGCCTCTCCGCCTCATGAGCATCCTTGCAATGTCTTTCCTCCTCTTCCATGCGAAGTCCATCTTCCCGATTTTTCTTCAGTAGATCCTCAAAGAAAAGCTTTTGCTCTGCCCCGTATTCTTTTAACTCCCCCACTTGCTCTGCATTTTCCTCTGCCGCTGCCTTTTCCCGTTGCTCTTTCGCGTACAGACTTTCCCATGCACGACGTCCTCTTTCACGAATCTCAATCACCATTCAATCTGGCATCTCCGTGTCAATCCAACGATAATAAAGAAATCAACAAGAACACCAACGATATGTGTATTCATCATTGTTAAAACATATCGGAGGCTTGTCGTATGGCGGAATAGCTATGGGTGAATCATGCTCATAATTGGCGCACATAAAAAACTTTATGCCCAACCAATCAGAAAAATTTGTCACCTCCTTCACGTTGCAAGGCAACACCACATGACTCTCACCCCAGGGGCAAACTCACATTCTTCATTTTCCTTGGCCTAATGCCTTGGCCAGACCAAGGAAAACTCATAGCAACTAAAAATATTAGGGTACGAATAGAGTAGTGACCATTTCAAAGGTTGCTCGATGAAAGATGAAGAGACGTTCAATGGCTCGTTTTATAGTCTCAGATTATAAGTGCGATGCAGGAAAATAAGGCATCGTTCAGAATGGCGTTTTGGCTCTCGGCCTTCATGGAGGCCGAAATTTTGAAAAAATCAAAATTCGGAAATTTTGGTTTCAAAAAAATCTGAAAGAAATTATACAAGTAAACAAGGATGTGGGGCGTACATGTGTAAAATCTCAGGATGAAATACGTTAAAACGCAACCTGTACAAAAAAGACATATTCATGGTCTGAGAGGATGAATAGTATCATGTGTTAAAAAGCACCAGATTTGTATTTTTTGCACAGCCCACATTTCAACATATTTCGTCCTGAAAATTTCCACACTTCTGGGTTCACCAGTTGCAGCACCGCCTCTTTCGGCTTGTCACGCCAGCCGCCAGGTAGTCACCTCCAGACTGCAGAAGTTTTTGTCTAAACTTTGGTTTCACAATAATTGCACAACGACATCGAATGCACCATGGTAAGTGTTTCTGGGATGAGAATCACAACGGCGGTACAGTAAACTGATCCTGGAGCAGAGAAAATAACATAGACAATGAATTAAGGTAAATATTTCCTACTGGAGAGATTGCAATGTATTTTTACAGTCAGCAGTTGCTGGAAGTAGCACAAAACATGCTTAATAGCCTTGCAGTAACATCAGATTGCTAACTAAAGTGCACTGGCGCTGGCAACTACTCCCTCCGTCCCATAATGTAAGAGATTTTTTACATTAGCGTAGTGTCAAAAAACATCTTACATTATGGGACGGACGGAGTAGATTTTAGATGACAACACAGTTCAATTATGTTTACCAGTCTGCACCCGATGAATACAGCGCACTTAACACTTTCCCAAAAATAAAAAATAGCACTACTGTTATGAGAGGCATTACTGAAAGATATCACAGTTGTTAAAACAAACTATTCTATATCGTGTTTGTGTTGCACTCCTTGTCCTTGGTAAAGAGTAAAGACTTCATATTGCATAAATGTGTAAACAGCGAGTTTCGGTATTCCCAGAGGCAGGCAGCCAAGTACTTTGTCACAAATTTGGATACTCTGAATAGGCCTAAATGTGTGACATATCCAAACTTTCCAGATCAGAGTTACGCCTTCTTCATCACAAAATAAAGGGAAACTCATATGATCCTCAGGCCACAGACTTGTTATTTTAATTTAGAACGTGACATCAAACATCAGGCAACAACAGAATGGATGAATTATCTGCATTTTCAAAAATGGCAGGCGGGGGCAATGTCATTCTGTCAGCTATGAGTGAATACCACCTTGCTTTTTTGTACGAAGTTCCAAGTAATAATGTATCAATTGTCAGTCGAACATCTCAGGAGGCTGGTACTTTACCGGAAGCAATTTTACATGCTCCCATAGTTCCCCTTTCCTTGAGAAGAGAGATATTATTAACGAAACCGTTGAAGCTTCAAGTGACAGATGTTTTGCATCAATTTTAGCCAGATAAGTTGCAGCCTGTACAGCTGCACCTTTTTCCAGCAACACTCTGACCACTTGATTTAGCAAACTGGAGTTTGGAGCACATCCAGCCTTCTCCATTGCTAAAAACATATCATCAGCCTCTGCTAGCAGCCCTTCTTTAATGAAATTCGTTATCATTAAAATGTAAGTTACAACAGAAGGCACTAACCCAATGGCTGATATAGTAGCAAACAAATCCTTGGCTTCTTCAATTCTCCTAGTTTTAAACATTGCAGAAATCATGGTATTGAGAGTTATGACATCAATCTTCACGTTCATAGCACGTAATTTCTTGAATAGCTCTATTGCTTCATCAGTGCAATTGTTTTTACAAAGTCCACTAAGAACTATGTTGTATGTGTCAATGCCCACTGGTATGCCACTTTCAATCATCGTATCAAATTTTTCCTTTGCAGAAACTGTTCTCCCAGAGCAAAACAGCCCATCAAGTATAATGTTGTACATAATAGTAGTGGGCTTCACCCCGCTGAGTGACATTTCCATGAAAAGACTCAATCCATCAGTGATCATTAAGAAGTATACCATACATAATAGCATCAGGTTGGAGGCCAGCAGACTTCATAGCATCAAGTACTCTCAGTGCTTCCTCCACCTTGCCAACAAGGCAATATCCATCCATCAGTGAATTGTACATAATCACATCGGGCCGCTGACCAATACCTACAATGAAGTCAAACATATCCTGTGCCTCCTTCACCTTTCCTTCTTTGCACAGGTCGTTTATTACAGGATAGAAGAACACACTGTTAGAACAGAGACCTCTATTAAGTGCTTCAGAAATCAATTCCTTGGCTTTCACAAAATCACCATGAGAGCAAGAACCCAGAACCAGGCATTGGTAAACAGCTTTGTTAGGTGAAACTCCTTGATTGACCATCTGATTAAATTTGTCCAGAGCAGCATCCATCCTACCCATTTTGCAAAGTGAATCCATTACTACTAGATAGTCAACTACATCTGGGTTTACTCCTTGTTGCCTCATTACTTCGAACATGTGCATAGCCTCATCCATCAGTCCACGTTTAGCATATGCATTGATCAGTATGTTGAAAATATGGTGGTTAGGTACAACACCGTTCTGTAGCATCGAATTGAAGAGACCGGTCATATCATCAAAGCATCCTTCTTTCACATACCCGTTAAGCATAATAGAGTAGGAGACAGTATCAGGTTTCTGGCCCTTTGCAGCCATGGAGTCAAAAATAACTCTAGCTTCCTTTGTCCTTCTATGCTTGCAAAGTGAATCCACAAATGAGTTCCACATGACGGTATCTGGTACAACACCAAGACTTATCATCTCTTTGAATACCCTTACTGCCGCCTTCCACCTACCCGAAATGGAATATCCATGGATCAGACTAGTGCATGTCATGACATCGGGTCCAATACCTTTATCAACCATTTGCCGAAAGACCACTTCTGCCTTGTCCATGGCTCCGCACTTGCTTAGTGCATCGATAATTGAGGTGTAGATGACCACATTAGGTTGAACTCCCAGTTGGATCATCCCATGGAAGAGATTGCACGCTTTGTCTACTTCACCTTCTTTAAAACAGCCGTTGATTACGATGCTGTACGAGAAGACATTAGGCACACAGTCCAGTTCAGGTGTCCGGTGGAGCAGCAAGTCCACCGCCTCATTTGTACGCTTGGCCTGGCAGAGCCCCTTAAGGAGATTGCTGAAGGAGATGACCTCCAAGCGCAGCCCCAACCTGAGGAGGCGGCCGAAGAAGGCAACCACCAAGTCCGGGCGGCCTGCGCGGCAGCAGCAGTCCATGAGGATGGAATAGGTACAGAGCGTGGGCGACACCACCCGTGCACCAGCGCCTCGGGACATGCGGTTGAAGAGGGTGACGGCAAGGGCAGGGCCATCGCCACAGGCAGCTGAGGGCGGAGCACGGGCGAGGGCGGCAAGAAAATTGTTGAGCGTGCGTACTGGGACTGTCGCGGCTTGGCTCAGCAATTCGTCGAACAGGTGGTGCGCGTCCTGCCGACTTAGCGTTCCGGCGCGGACGCGCTCCGTGGCGGCAGCCAAGGCGGCGAGGCGGGGGGCTCGTGGTTTCCGTGAAGGAGCCTTGAAGGAGGAGGTGAAGGTGGAGGACAGGCGGGCGGTTGACATTGCTGGCCGTCTCCAGCGGAGCTCGGCGCGCCAGGTGCCACGGATCTCTGGCTCTGGAGAGGCCGACAGTGCGTGCGTCCCCTGATGAGGCGCACCGCGCTCGAGTGGAGTAACCTGCGACGCTCGGCGCGCGCGCGCACCAGCCAATCTCTCGGGGAACCGGTCACCGCCGCCGCCGCCGAACGCACTCAGCAACCGCAACGAAGAGGAGGCCCCGAGCCCCGGCGCCCGAGAGGAAAGCGCGGGAACAGCAGCGCACCTCCGTCGACGAGGACCAGTGGGCCTGGCCGCCGGCGAGGGGCCCTGGAGGCGGCTGACGAGTCTGGAATCTGGATCGTGACTGGAGAGGGGTGGCCACTCGGAGCTCGGGAGTGGGGAGATGAATCTGCCGTTGGATCCTTCCTCTAGTCTAGACTGTAGACAGTAGACAGGAACTTCTTGATTCAGTATGGCAAGCTTTATATAAAAAAAACAAAAAGGTCCAGATCTATTAGAGCAACTCCAACGGGCCGACCCAAACAGATGACGTTTTTGTTTGCTTTTTGCCCGTTTGGGTCGGCCACCCGCCCGCTGTCCGCCCTTTTTAAATTTGGGTCGGCAGTGTGCCCAACGGATCGACCCATTTCATGACCAAGCGCGCTTTAGATCATGCCAGCGGCCATGCCGTCACCCTGGTTTTGGCGCTCCAGCGCGCGGGAAAGGTTCGCGCGCGCGGGGGAAAAGCGGCCTAGTGCGCGCTGGTTTTGGCGCTCCAGCGCACGGGAAAGGTTCGCGCGCGCGCCGCGGCCGGCGCTCATTATAAGAAGGCGCTCCCTCCACACTATGTCCGCCGCCCACTCGTCTCGCCCCTTCTCACTAGCCTCGCCGCCTCTGTGCCACCATGTCGATGCCGCCTGGGCGCTTCGGATTTTCACGGAGTCCGCGAGCGCCGCTCCGGCACCTTCTCCTCCGAGATCTGGTTTGGCGAGAAACGCCTCATCCTCGGCACCTTCGACACCCGCAGAGGAGGCGGCCCGCGCGCACGACGCGGTGGCGTGGCGCCTCCTGAGGCCTTGTCGGGATATGAATTTTCCTGACGTGTCGAGCTAGCGGGCGCAGGATCTCGCGCCTCTCCCGCGGCTTTTCACCGACGAGGATCGTCGTGTCCACCGCGCCGAGATGGACGTGGAAGCCATGGTGGTGTGGCGCGAACGCTTCCCGCAGGACATCGTTGACGAGTGCCAGTTCTACAAGCAAAGGAGGACGGAAAGGGACGCGAGGAGGACGGAGCGAGCCGCCTATCGGGAGGACAAGCGTTCGCGGAAACAGGCCGCTCAATTGAAACTGAAGCTACGAGAAACGTCGGGTTGGGACTTCGAAGACGAGCAGCATGCTGACGCCTACATTCAGACGTCGAAGGAGGACATTACCGAGTCGGAGTCGCAAAGTGACGAGTAGTTGGTCTTTTCTTTTATCCGTGTACGCTAGAACTATCTATATATCCATTTTTATCGGAAAAATGGCCGGCGCTGTCGGCGACGAAGCAGGCGGGCGAGGGTGTGCTGTTTGATGTGGAGAGGCCAATGTGCCACCGACCAGCGGGCCCGGTGAGGGAAGAGGGCGAGCGAGCGCGCGTCCGTCTTGTGTCCGCGTCGACGCAAATCCGGCTCAAAAATGGGCCGGGAATGGGTCGGCAGGCGGACGAAAGCGGACCCGCGTCCATTTGGGTCGACGCGTTGGGCCGACTTTTCTGTCCGCGCCGACCCAAACGGACGGCCGTGGACGAAATGGGTCGCCCCATTGGAGTTGCTCTTAGTTGACCAGAAGTACAAGTCCTCAACGTAATCCAGAAATAAGCATAGCAGGAGCCACCCAGCCTCCTCGCCGCTCGGTGCTCCTGGCCATCGGATCCTTCTTTTGACGTGTTCTGAACCGTACGATTTTGCTCGGGAGAGATCTCGGCTGTTGGATCAAGCCGGATCACTGCTACAATGAATAGTAGCCCCCATCTGATATTTCTTACTGGTTTTGTTTACTCCAGAATTACTTTGCTGGGGTCGATTCCTGGTGGGCCGCGCCTGTCGGTTACCGTGGCTGGCATGGTGTCTTGTGTGCCCCGTCGTCGCGCTCCAGCAGTAAATGATCTTGTGCCACCCCCTGTGATTTCGTAGCCCCGCCGAGGGTATTTTCATCTTTCCACCTTTTGCCCCTGTGCGTGGTTGGATGAGGGGAGGGGGTGTGCCTAACGCACTCACGAAACTCTCTCGCTTGCCCAACTATTTTCCTCTCTCGTACTTCTCTCGCTCGATCCCCACTGTCGTTGCCTCGATCGCCGGCCGATTCCGGCCGCTCCGGTGAGCTGCGGCGCCGCCCAACACACACATGGCTGCTCCTCGACGAGCTCTACTAGCTTCACCTCGTCGATCTACTTTTCCTCGCCTCCTGTGGTTGCCCCCATCGATGTACCTTGCTAGGGTTTCGGTGGTGGAGGTGGGCCTCGCCTTCGACGGCCACCTGCTCATTGCCCCGGTCATCTCCGCCCCTTGGTGCTCCTGGATGTGCTATACATCACCTCCTCACCTCCTTGTCCGCTTCAGTGCATGTGGCATTCGTACTCGTCGGCGGGATGGTGCAAGGTGCAACTCCGACGTGGCGGCGTGGATGTGCGGTGTAGGAAGCGGCGTTCTGGCTACAACCTCCCTCCGGCAACCGGCCGCGCCGGTGAGTAGCCGGGGAACTGCGCCCCTTTTCTTCCTTCTCCTCGCTGCATTCTCTCTCTCTCCCTGTGTGGACAACATCCATGTAAGAGATAAAATATAAAATGTGATTTTGAATCTGCAGTAGGCCTATATGTCCTACTTATTTGAGATTATCCTGACTATATGCTTCAATAGAAAATCTATGGTGTCTCAGGCATGTAAATCTAGCTATGTTAGGCTTATCCTAACCATAGATCTATCCTAATCACATCTTTAGATAAAATAAAAATAGTTCATGTTCATATCTATGCTCAGTTTGAAATTAAATATGGGATGTGCTTTTTGAATCTGCAATAGTTTCAGCTTGTAGGCTTTACTTGTGCTTTTGAATCTGCAGTATTTTCAGCTTGTTTTGGTTGTATGCCTGAACAGAATAACTCAAGTTTGTATTTATGTGTGGTGACAAATAAATAAGAGGAACATTTGTTATGTTTGAAGCAACAATAGACTGTACAAGTTGGGGTGATTTTTGTCCCACCATACAAAATCAATGAGACAAACTGTTAGTTTTCAATCTCACTTGTGCATTTCTTGTGTTTTATCTTATAGTCGTCGTTGCTATATGCTTTATTCAGAGCAGGTTTTACTGCAAGCTTTTGAGCATTCACAACCTAGGTTGTTTTTTATGTGGTTCCTTAGTTACTTTCTCGGGCCACATGGGTGCCACCGAATAGATTTTCTGTATTTTTATATATTTTGCTCAGGATCTTATGCTCCATATATGTCTTTTCTATACATTTTAAAGGACATGTACAGTAGAGAATGATAAAGTCCTTTTAACAATAGTGTACCCAGGAATATTGTGTGGTCATTAGATTGATGGAGCTTAGTAAGTTAATTGCTTTTTTGGTTTTGCCAACATGTACAAGATTGGGTTACTATCATTTTGTACA
This sequence comes from Triticum aestivum, assembly GCF_018294505.1. Lineage (NCBI taxonomy): Eukaryota > Viridiplantae > Streptophyta > Magnoliopsida > Poales > Poaceae > Triticum > Triticum aestivum. Next base: position 620,651,504 of record NC_057799.1, on the reverse strand, counting down.
TTTTTTGTATTGCTAACACGTACAAGATTGGGTTACTATCAATTTTTACAGTTTCCGTATTCAAACATTTTGAATAATGCTAAAATACCATAGACATGCGCTTCTACAATGCGATGAACTTGGACGTATCCCACTTGATAATGTAGAAAATATAGTAGAATCTTGATAATGGCCATGATTGCCACCTTTGATAGTAATACCTTTGGTACTACTCCCTCTGTAAAGAAATATAAGATAGTGATCTAAACGATCTTATATTAATTTACAGAGGGAGTAATACCTTTACAGAGGGAGTATTTATTTATTTATCTATCTTATGCACTGCTTTAGTCGCATGCTATTTATTTATCTATCTTATTATGGACTGCTTCAGTGTTTAGTCACATGCTATATATCTATTTATTTATCTTTTGTACTGCTTTAAAAGTATATCATTTGAATTTTGTGTCTCTTGCATGACATGCACTCATGTTTATTTACCCCTTGTTATTTAAGTCTTACAACGTATTTCCTTCACTCTTTTTTGCTTTCATTTACAGTACCAATACCAAATATAAATAAATACTCAAGGAGTTCGGTCTGACAATGATCGTAACAATACCACCGTGCGTTCTTAGTTCTACTTTTCTGTATTACACCAATTGATTTTCAGTGTGTTGAACATATTTGTTTCTTTGGTCTCAGATATTTGTTGGAGGCCTTTGACTCCAATGTCACTGAAGATGCCTTCAAGCAAGTGTTCACTCCATATGGGGAAGTCGTCCATGTCAAAGTCCCTGTTGGGAAGAGATGTGGCTTTGTTCAGTATGCTAACAGGTAAAAAAATAGTTCTTTCTTGTGCTCGTATTTTTGAAGTACTTCCTTCTAAATTACTCCTGTCACTGGATATTTAGGCCTTCTGCTGAGCAAGCTCTGCAATTGCTGCAAGGGACCTTGGTTGGTGGTTAGAATGTGAGGCTTCCATAGGGAAGAAGCCCTTCGAACAAACAAACTCAGGTTAATTCTTGCGTACCGAACTTCTATCCTGTCTTGAGTTGTATATATACTAGAGGTAAAATGGGTAATATATAACATGTGAACATTTTGAACCTCGGGAAGCCATCCAGTTGTATGTCCAGTTCTCCACTATAAAATTGTTTGTGCTCTGCCTGTTTTTGCCTCTTTCTTTGATATGTAACAGTGCCTAGAACATAAACGATTGTGTTTCTATATTTACTTTCCCTTTAGGATGATGGAAATTTGTATTCTATTCAAAAGCACTTCATGTATATATATAGTCAAATGCTTCAGAAACAGTAGTATGCTACTTCAGTTTTTATCTTCCTGGGGGTTCATATTCATCTGTATTAACTAAAGAAGCTTGTGATATTATTTTCGTTAGCACAGTGCAAATCAAACCAAAAAATACACGCGCTTGCCCTTTGTAAAGAACCACTATTACTATATATGTTCTACTTTGTACTGAATCATATGTATATTATGCTTGCCCCTAAATTGTTGCTTTATGCTAGACCACTATTACTATATTATGCTTTGATCCTTCTTTTGATGCATTCTGGATTGCGATATAACTTATACATTCCATTTTACTGTAGTTTAACATGTTGTACAATTCTGCTATCCATGGATGATTGGGCCTGTTTCTTTCATGCAGTCCATTTTCCCTTTAGGATATGTTTCGAAAACATGTTGTCATGTAGATTTGTGTAGTCATGGTCAACTGGTACATATATGTATAGTTTCAAAAGAACATTACAGATATGTATAGTTTCAAAGAACAAAACGACAACTAATTATCACTGCCTTGCATCTCTCTTTTTGTTGTGTTTATTGTTTTTGCCAAGTCATTTTGTGCTTTACTATATTTAGTTATTTACAAATGCTTAACAATTGGCGCAGACGCGTGCTCCCAGCGTCGGGCCCCTTCGCATCACGGGGCCAGCCCTCCCGCCGGCGCCGCGCCGTGATGCCGACGGCTTGGAGGCCCGTGTTCGGGCAGCCACCATGGTGTCGGCGGCGGCGGATGCGGTGGCCGGGCCTCTGGGGACCATGTGTCGGGCGACCATCGTGTCTTCCGGCCGCGGGTTTCGGCGACGCCAAGCCGTAGGTCTAAGCCGCCGTCTCCACTTGGTTTCCTCCATGTTTCGATCTGGTACCTCCACTTCTCACCACCTCTCCCCCTCTCACCCACCCGCTTGTCGTGCAAGAGTGTGGGTGTGTGTATAAATGCAGCCCTTGGTTTGGTCGGTCGCTGGTTCCTCGCAGCTCGGGATTCCTGGTCGTTGGATCCTTCTTTTAATCCATTCTGGACCGTAGGATATCGCCCTCAGATGACTTTGGCCATCGGATCAAGCCCGAATCACTGCTATAATGAATAGTAGCTTCAGTTTCTTACTCTAGAATTACTTTGCTGCCTCGCTGATGTGTGGGTCCATTGCTGGTGACCCAGCGATGTGAGGAATCAATCAGTGGCAGTGTGGCACTGCCGCAACCTTTGCAAAAAGCATAGCGGGAGGAACCCAGCCTCCTCGGAGCCTTCCTGCCGCTGGATCAGTTTCTTGATGTGTTCTCAGTCGTGCGATCTCGCCTTCGGATGACCTCGGCCGTCGGACTGAATCCGGTTACTGCTACAATGAATAGTGATGAATGGTGTAGAAACATTCGTGCCACCGCCTGTAGAACTGGGTGGCCGATGCGGGCAGCCAGCCGGTCGGAGGCCATTCTTGCTAGGGCGACGATGATTAACCGTGGCTGAAATAAGTGTGCCTTTGAGAAATCGAGGCACCTGTGGGTGTCAAGTTGGATCCTCCCTCTTGTCTCTAGAATCCTTTTTGATCCTATGATACTTATTGTTCTGTCCTTGGATGGTCATTCTTGTTGAGTGATAACCAGGGCAGCTCCACTGTATGAACAGATTGATCTGGTGATAAGAGATGACGGGGGTAGGTTATATGATCGAGCAAAGGCGGATCTGAGCCCACTATGCAATGAACCCTGAACCCTTCTTATTTGTATTTAAAGGTGTTGCTTATTTATGCTCCTGTGTTTTTAGCCGTCTTATGTAAAGATTTCTTCTCTCTCATACCTTTATTGCATATGAAGCATATAAGTTGTTCTTGATCTTTTATTGTTTGTTGTTGGTCCTTGATTTAATCTGGTTAAGAGTATATTGTAGTTTGTTATACTAGAAAGACTCGCTCCCAATGTTTATAGCCGTCTTATGAAAAGATTTCACTGATGTATTGTTAACATATCTTGATGTGATAATTTGTTCTTCATTTCATCACTTAGTTGGTTCCCCTTTAAATTGTTTTTGGTTCAATTGGTTCCTTAGTTGCTTCCTCGGGCCACATGACTGCTACCAAATAGATTTTCTGTATTTTTGTATATTTTGCGCAGGATCCTATGCTCCATTTATGCCTTTTCTATACATTTTTAAAATTCTCAACTTCATGAAAGTGGAACATTTCTGTTCTCTTGTTGGTTATGAAGATAGCAGTTTGGAAGTTCTTTTTATTCTTACTATAGTTTTGTAATTGCTTTTCCATGTTCTTTTTAAGCATTGAAGGGCAAAACTAATTTGTTGCTGGTTTCTTTGTGGTGTATCGATTATGGATTGTTGTACCACATGACAAACATGGATTATGTCAATATCTAAAGCATGTATGGGGCTGACCATGACGGCGCCGTCCACGTCTTGCACGCCTGGTCCTAGGTTTGCCTGTTGATTTAAATACTGTGATTTTACTGATGTAAATCACTTCCTGGACAGACTCTCTCTCTCTCTCTCTCTCTCTCTCTCTCTCTCGCTATTAGTTGCCCCAATTTATCTTGGCATTAGTTGGTTTCTAATTGCTAATGCCTTGCTATTGGATTTTACAAGGTCATATGGTTTGTGATTCGGTGTTCTTCATTTATGCTTTCTATATTCATTGCATCATACATGCTCTCTTCATTGGTATGTCATTTAGATTGCGGACAGCTACATGTACCATGGCCCCAATTTACCTTGATATTAGTTGGGTTCTAATTGCTAATGCCTTGCTCTTCCCAGAAGAAGACAACATAAAAAAGGCCATAGTAGAGGTGAATCTTTCAACAAGGTCTTGACCATCAACCTCTTATTCATTTTTGGAGCCGTTAATTTTTTTATCTCGCAAAATAATTTAAGATGTTATGACTTAGCATATTATATCAACGACAAGTGGTTGTGTTTTATCTCATATCTTCTAAATTAGTGTTTTCCATCGTATATCAGAAATTAATTGCTCATGTTTTCTATTTCGGTTATATCGTGTACTTCAAAATTTGAATCTCAACCTAGCCTTCTTAGTGATAATTTTATTGAAAGACATTATAAGTCTTTTTGAGTATGAGGATGTTATTTATTAACAACAAGTATTTAGCACCTTTAACATAAAGAAGTCTCATTATTAAAAGAAATACACTTATCCTATTCTTCCACTGTAATTTAGTTCATGTGCTGTGGGCATCACCGTCATTGCAATTCCTAAAGATATAGAATTCACATACTAATGCTGCTAATATAATTGAGGTCCCAACTTGAAAGCTAGGCATACTCTTCTTGATAAATCGTGTTTTATAACCAGATCAACAGAGTTTTTGTATTTCATGATTAAGAGATGATGTCAGTTTGCCAATGTCACCCAAAAAAACACTAATTATTTTCCATCCTGAGCTCATTTCCAGGCCTACTCTCGAACATTTTCCTACGGATAAGAGGGCCACAATACCAATTGGTCAGACTTTCTCAAGGCTGAAGGAATAAACGAATAACATATGGTTAGATATGGGTCTTCACCTTCAAGATTAGAAGGGAAACCATCGCTCACTGTCCATACGCCTTAGAAGGATTTCACAAGTGCATTTTGTATACAAAAGCTTTATGTGGTCATCTATCTTACAAACTATTCACTCTAGATTCATATGGAATTGCACTCATGCAGGTACTTGAACCAAGCTATGTATGCCTAACTATGCTTCGTAGTTTTATCGCCTCCATTGCCACCATGCTGGCTTTTCCTTTCTTATGTTCTTGCTCATATTACTGAACTTAATGTCGGCTAATTAGTTTTTGTAATCTCATGACTGCATTGAACTCGACATTGGCTTACTTCTGGGGCAGGTTAGTTTTTTAAATCTCATGGCTCTGTTGAACTCAATGATGTTACTGTTCTGAAATGTTTATTCTTTTCCCTGAACCAGAAAATCAGTTATGGATTTACACGTGCTAAACTTGCCTTCCTACTAATGCATTATGAGGTTTGATCGTTCCACTGCTTGGCCATGTCGGTTGGACTAGCACCCTCGCGCCAAGGCGCGTTGCCGATCTAGTAAAAGTTATAGTGAGGTCCTTGCACCATCGAATGACCACTACCGCCATCAGAACAAGTCGTTGACGCGACATTGTTGTCGCTCCCCTACCAGAGTCGGCCTGACCTTGTCGACGACAACTGAAAAGTATTCGTGCATGTGCCCCTAAGGACCAACACTTTGGAACTGCACTCTTCACTGCTAAACCCTTGGATCGATCGGAAGCACCTGACACCATATATCGTTGTCACGACCATAGGGCGAGAAACCCTAACCTCACAGTCCCAAAGAAACGGCAGGAATCTATATCAAAGCTCCATTGAATCTGTTATGATGGACAAATTCGAGAAGGATCAGAGCCCGGAGACCAACTCGAAGGTGAGATATCGCCATTCCCCTGAACTCCACCACTTCGAGAAAATAACCTAACAAAATTACTACCTAGAGCCAAGGCATCAAGATTCCCCTCCCCTGTCATCAGTTGCCGAAGCGTCCTGTCATCAGCTGCCGAAGCGTCAGACAGAGGGGAGGAAAATATATGAGCTGGTCGGTGGAGCCGGAAGGGATTAGATGAGTAGCCATCGTCGCTTGAATGCAGCACGGGAAAACGAAAACGGCCAACTTTGTTCATTTGTAAATATATTTACATACATTGTTCACAATGTTTGCGGGAATAAATCAAAAGGGTCATCATCCCAAATACAAGAAATACTATGAGGTTGGTAACTAAACTTAGCAATTGTGGACTAAACGGTTTGCTTCTTGCAATTGTTACACATAAAGTATCAGCTTCATCTTGAGTGTTCTTGCACCCCAGTAGAAGTTCTCACTACATAGATGTCGCTTTCGCCGTTAAGGCACCTGACGCATGACCAATGGGACAGCAGGTTGTCGCAGTTAAATTCCCATTATAGCCCCATAGAATGTCTCTCGTCACCCCCACCCCTTTATCTTCACAGAATGTTGCATCAACATTTAACTTCAAAAATCCCGCTCCATCTTTTTCACCACTTGAAACTCCACTTCCCGTTCGACTTGCATGTGTAAGCATGCTGCCAACGTTCATCCTAAGCCAGGATTGAACTCTCCATGATATTCATAGTTTGTCTAGGAGTTCTATGAGATTCCGCCACATAGTTTGATGCAAGAGCGAATATCGAAAGCGCAATGTTTGCCGTCAGTGAGACACATTTACCGTGTGTACTTGTCGACGCAACCACCACAGGTACCAACCTGACACCACAACAAGCTCAAAGATCATTACCTGGGGCACACTGATGACCCACAAGTACAAGGGATCAATTGTAGCTCTTTTCGATAAGTAAGAGTGTCGAACCCAATGAGGAGCAGAAGGAAATGACAAGTAGTTTTCAGTAAGGTAATGTCTACAAGTGCTGAAATTGTAAGTAGTGGAGTAGTTTGATAGCAAGATAATTTGTAACGAGCAAGTAACAATAGTAGTAGGAAAAGTGCAGCAAGGTAGCCCAGTCCTTTTGAGGCAAAGCACAGGCCAAAACGGTCTCTTATGATAAGCAAAGTGTTCTTGAGGGTACACGGGAATTTCATCTAGTCACTTTCATCATGTTGGTTCGATTTGTATTCGCTACTTTGATAATTTGATATGTGGGTGGACCGGTGCTTAGGTGTTGTTCTTACTTGAACAAACCTCCTACCTATGATTAACCCTCCCACAAGCATCCGCAAGTACGAGAAAAGTATTAAGAATAAATTCTAACCATAGCATTAAACTTTTGGATCCAATCGGTCCATTACGGAATAGCGCATAAACTGGGGTTTAAGCTTCTGTCACTCTTACAACCCATCATTTAATTGCTACTCCACAATGCGTTCCCTTAGGCCCAAATATGGTGAAGTGTCATGTAGTCGACATTCACATGACACCACTAAGGAAATCACAACATACATACTATCAAAATATCGAACACATATCAAGTTCACATGATTACTTGCAACATGATTTCTCCCGTGACCGCAAGAACAAAAGTAACTACTCACAAATGATAAACATGCTCATGATCAGAGGAGTATTAAATAGCATAATGGATCTGAACATATAATCTCCCACCAAATAAACCATATAGTAATCAACTACAAGATGTAATCAACACTACTAGTCACCCACAAGTACCAATCTATAGTTCCGGTAACAAGATTGAACACAATAGATGAACTAGGGTTTGAGATGAGATGGTGCTGCTGAAGATGTTGATGGAGATTTCCCTCCCCATGACGGGAGAGTTGTTGGTGATGATGATGACGATGATTTCCCCCTTCGGGAGGGAAGTTCCCCCGGCGGAATTGCTCCGCCGAAGGGAAAAAGTGCTCCTGCCCAAGTTCCGCCTCGAGAAGGCGGCGCTCTGTCCCGAAAGTCCTCCCCTTATTTTTTCTAGCTCAAAATGACTTATATACTAGAAGATGGGCACCGGAGGTGGGCCGAGGAGGGCACAACCCACCAGGGCGTGCCTGGGCTCCCTGGCACACCCAGGTGGGTTGTGCCCACCTAGTGGGCCCCCCTCTGGTAGTTATTTGCTCCAATAATTCTTAAATATTCCATAAAAATCTCCGTGAAGTTTCAGCTTGTTTGGAGTTGTGCAGAATAGGTGGCCTGACGTAGCTTTTCCAGGTCCAGATTCCAAGCTGCCGGAATTCTCCCCCTTGGTGTATACCTTGCAAATTATGAGAGAAAAGGCATTAGAATTAATCCAAAAAGCATTAGTAAGAAAACATGATGCAAAATGGATGTATCAGCTCCCCCAAGCTTAGACCTCGCTTGTCCTCAAGCGAAAACCGAAATCGAAAACATGTCCACATGCTTTGAGAGAGAGGTGTCGATAAAAACAAAATACGGACATAGAAGCATCATGTTGATTATTATAACAACAACATATTTAAACATAAGACTTTTATCATAGAACTTTTATCATATACTTCTCATGAATAAGTAACAGTTCATCACACAATTGAAGTATAAAGCAAAAACTCTATTAGAAACCAACAAACTATGTTCCCAGTCAACTTTGCAACTACAATTCATCATCTTTTCAGGAAGAGTCATGTGTCGAGCCTTTAGGCAAGTCCACATACTCAACCATCATATAGTCTTCTATGGTTGCTAACACTCACCGCATGAACAAAACATTTCAACCGGACACATGGAAAGATAGGGGCTTATAGTTTCGCCTCCCAACATACTCACCTCAAGGGTGATGTCAACAATAATAATGTTGGGGAATGCAGTATTTCAAAAAATTTACCTACGATCAGGCAAGATCTATCTAGGAGATGCATAGCAACGAGCGGGGAGAGTGTGTCCACGTACCCTCGTAGACCAAAAGCGGAAGCATTTAGTAACGCGGTTGATGTAGTCGAACGTCTTCGCGATCCAACCGATCCAAGCACCGAAAATATGACACTTCCGCGTTCAGCACACGTTCAACTCGATGACATCCCTCGAGCTCTTGATCCAGTTGAGGTCGAGGGAGAGTTCCGTCAGCACGACGGCGTGGCGACGATGATGATGAAGTTACCGGCGCAGGGCTACGCCTAAGCACTACGACGATATGACCGAGGTGTGTAACTGTGGAGGGGGCACCGCACACGGCTAAGAGAAACTTTGGTTGTGCTATTGGGGTGCCCCCTAGCCACATATATAAAGGAGGGAGGGAGAGAGGATGCCGGCCAGGTTGGGTGCGCCAGGGGGGAGTCCTACTTGGACTCCTAGTCCAAGTAGGATTCGCCCCCCCTTTCCCTTTCTTGCACCGGAGGGAAAGGGAAGGGAGAGAGAGGGGGAAGGAAAGAGGGGGGCTGGCCCCCTCCCCTAGTCCAATTCGGTTTGGGCAAGGGGAGGGCGCGCCCCTCTCTTGTGGCCCTTTCTCCTCTCCTCCAATAAGGCCCACTAGGCCCAATACTTCTCCCGGGGGGTTCCGCCAACCTCCCGGTACTCCGGAAAAATGCCCGAACCACTCGGAACCATTCCGATGTCCAAATGCAACCTTCCAATATATGAATCTTTACCTCTCGACCATTTCGAGACTCCTCGTCATGTCCGTGATCTCATCCGGGACTCCAAACAAACTTCGGTCATCAAATCACATAACTCATAATATAAATCGTCATCGAACGTTAAGCGTGCGGACCCTACGGGTTCGAGAACTATGTAGACATGACCGAGACACATCTCCGGTCAATAACCAATAGAGGAACCTGGATGCTCATACTGGCTCCTACATAATCTACGAAGACCTTTATCGGTCAAACCGCATAACAACATACGTTGTTCCCTTTGTCATCGGTATGTTATATACTTGCCCGAGATTCGATCGTCGGTATCATCATACCTAGTTTAATCTTGTTACCGGCAAGTCTCTTTACTCGTTCTGTAATGCATCATCCCTTAACTAACTCATTAGTTACATTGCTTGCAAGGCTTATAGTGATGAGCATTACCGAGAGGGCCCAGAGATACCTCTCCCAAACTCGGAGTGACAAATCCTAATCTCAATCTATGCCAACTCAACAAACACCATCGGAGGCACCTGTAGAGCATCTTTATAATCACCCAGTTATGTTGTGACATTTGATAGAACACTAAGTGTTCCTCTAGTATTCGGGAGTTGCATAATCTCATAGTCAGAGGAACACGTATAAGTCATGAAGAAAGCAATAGTAATAAAACTAAACGATCATTTATGCTAAGCTAACGGATGGGTCTTGTCCATCACATCATTCTCTAATGATGTGATCCTGTTCATCAAATGACAACACATGTCTATGGTCAGGAAACATAACCATCTTGGATTAACGAGCTAGTCAAGTAGAGGCATACTAGGGACACTCTGTTTTGTCTATGTATTCACACATGTACTAAGTTTCCGGTTAATACATTTTTAGCATGAGTAATAAACATTTATCATGATAAGGAAATATAAATAACAACTTTATTATTGCCTCTAGGGCATATTTCCTCCAGTCTCCCACTTGTACTAGAGTCAATAATCTAGTTCACATCGCCATGTGATTTAACACCAATAGTTCACATCACCATGTGATTAGTTCACATCACCATGTGACTAATACCCAAAGGGTTTTACTAGAGTCAATAATCTAGTTCACATCGCTATGTGATTTAACACCCAAAGAGTACTAAGGTGTGATCATGTTTTGCTTGTGAGAGAAGCTTAGTCAATGGGTCTGTCACATTCAGAGTCGTATGTATTTTGCAAATTTTCTATGTCTACAATGCTCTGCATGGAGCTACTCTAGCTAATTGCTCCCACTTTCAATATGTATCCAGATTGAGACTCAGAGTCATCCGGATCGGTGTAAAAGCTTGCGGGTGTAACTCTTTACGATGAACTCTTTATCACCTCCATAACCGAGAAATATCTCCTTAGTCTTCTAAGGATAATTTTGACCGCTGTAAGTGATCCACTCCTGGATCAATATCGTACCCCCTAGCCAAACTCAGGGCAAGGTACACAATAGGTTTGGTACACAACATATCATACTTTATAAAACCTATGGCTGAGGCATAGGGAATGACTTTCATTCTCTTTCTTTTTTCTGCCGTGGTCGTGTTTTGAGTCTTACTCAACTTTACACCTTGCAATACAAGCAAGAACTCCTTCTTTGACTGTTCCATTTTGAACTACTTCAAAAATCTTGTCAAGGTATGTACTCATTGAAAAATCTTATCAAGCGTCTTGATCTATCTCTATTGATCTTGATGCCCAATATGTAAGCAGCTTCACCGAGGTCTTTCTTTGGAACACTCCTTTCAAACACTCCTTTATGCTCCCACTCACTTTCTTGTAAATACAGGCTTCACCGCAAGTATGTATAAAACTATATGCTTTGATCAACTTATCAAAGCGTATATTCCAACTCCGAGATGCTTGCACCAGTCGATAGATGGATCACTGGAGTTTGCACACTTTGTTAGCACCTTTAGGATCGTCAAAACCTTTTGGTTGCATCATATACAACTCTTCTTTAAGAAATCCAGTAAGGAATGCAGTTTTGACATGCATTTGCCAGATTTCATAAAATGTGGCAATTGCTAACATGATTCAGACAGACTTAAGCATCGCTACGAGTGAGAAAATCTCATTGTAGTCAACACCTTGAACTTGTCAAAAACCTTTTTCGACAAGTCTAGATTTGTAGATAGTAACACTACTATCAGCGTCTGTCTTCCTCTTGAAGATCCATTGCCAATCATAGGTCAAGTCAACCAAAGTCCACACTTTGTTCTCATACATGGATCCATCTCAGATTTCATGGCCTCAAGCCATTTCGCGGAATCTGGGCTCATCATCGCTTCCTCATAGTTCGTAGGTTCGTCATGGTCAAGTAACATGACCTCGAGAACAGGACTACCGTACCACTCTAGTGCGGATCTTACTCTGGTTGACCTACGAGGTTCGGTAGTAAGTTGATCTGAAGTTTCATGATTATTATCATTAGCTTCATCGCTAATTGGTGTAGGAATCACTGGAACTGATTTCTGTGATGAACTACTTTCCAATTCGAGAGCAGGTACAATTACCTCATCAAGTTCTACTTTCCTCCCACTCACTTCTTTCGAGAGAAACTCCTTCTCTAGAAAGGATCCACTCTTAGCAACAAAGATCTTGCCTTCGGATCTATGATAGAAGGTGTACCCAGCAGTTTCTTTTGGGCATCCTATGAAGACGCACTTCTCCGATTTGGGTTCGAGCTTATCAGGCTGAAACTTTTTCACATAAGCATCGCAACCCCATACTTTAAGAAACGACAGCTTAGGTTTTTTGATAAACCACAGTTCACACAGTGTCGTCTCAATGGATTTTTAGACGGTGCCCTATTTAACGTGAATGCAGCTGTCTCTAATGCATAACCCCAAAACGATAGTGGTAAATCGGTAAGAGACATCATAGATCGCACCATATCCAATAAAGTGCGGTTACGACGTTCGTACACACCATTACGCTGTGGTGTTCCAGGTGGCGTGAGTTGCGAAACTATTTCACATTGTTTCAAATAAAGACCAAACTCGTAACTCAAATATCCGTCTCTGCGATCAGATCATAGAAACTTTATTTTCTTGTTATGATGATTTTCTACTTCACTCTGAAATTCTTTGAACTTTTCAAATGTTTTAGACTCATGTTTCATTAAGTAGATATACCCATATCTGCTCAAATCATCTGTGAAGGTCAGAAAATAACGATACCCGACATGAGCCTCAACACTCATCGGACCTCATACATCAGTATGTATTATTTCCAATAAGTCAGTTGCTCGCTCCATTGTTCCGGAGAACGGAGTCTTAGTCATCTTGCCCATGAGGCATGGTTCGCAAGAATCAAGTGATTCCAAAAATCCATCAACATGGAGTTTCTTCATGCGCTTTACACCAACATGACCTAAACGGCAGTGCCACAAATAAGTTGCACTATCATTATTAACCTTGCATCTTTTGGCTTCAATATTATGAACATGTGTATCACTACGATCGAGATTCAATAAACCATTTATATTAAGTGTATGACCATAGAAGGTTTTATTAATGTAAACAGAACAGAAATTATTCTTTGACTTAAATGAATAACCGTATTGCAATAAACATGATCCAATCATATTCATGCTCAACACAAACACCAAATAACATTTATTTTAGGTTCAACACTAATCTCGAAGGTAAAAGGAGTGTGCGATGGTGATCTTATCAACCTTGGAATCATTTCCAATACACATCGTCACCTCATCCTTAATTAGTCTCTGTTTATTTTGCAACTCCTGTTTTCGTGTTACTACTCTTAGCAACTGAACCAGTATCAAATACCGAGGGGTTGCTATAAACACTAGTAAAGTACACATCAATAACATGTATATCAAATATAGCTTTGTTCACTTTGCCATCCTTCTTATCCCCCAAGTATCTAGGGTAGTTCAACTTCCACTGACCATTTCCTTTGCAGTAGAAGCACTCAGTTTCAGGCTTGGGTCTAGCTTTGGGTTTCTTCATGGGAGTGGCAACGTGCTTGCCATTCTTCTTGAAGTTCCCTTTCTTTTCCTTTGCCCTTTTACTTGAAACTAGTGGTCTTGTCAACCATCAACACTTGATGCTTTTTCTTGATTTCTACCTTCGCCGATTTCAGCATCGCGATGAGCTCGGGAATCGTTTATGCTATCCCTTGCGTATTATAGTTCATCACTAAGTTCTAGTAACTTGGTGATAGTGACTAGAGAACTCTATCAATCACTATCTTATCTTGGAAGATTAACTCCCACTTGATTGAAGTGATTGTAGTACTCAGACATTCTGAGCACATGCTCACTAGCTGAGCTATTCTCTTCCACCTTGTAGGCAAAGTTCTTGTCAGAGGTCTCATACCTCTTAACACGCGCATGCGTCTGAAATATCATTTTCAGCTCTTGGAACATCTCATATGCTCTGTGGCGTTCAAAACGTTTTTGAAGTCCTGGATTTAAGCCGTAAGCATGGTGCACTAAACTATCAAGTAGTCATCATATCGAGCTTGCCAATCGTTCATAATGTCTGCATATACTCCTGCAATAGTTCTGTCACCTAGCGGTGCATCAAGGACATAATTCTTCTGTGCAGCAATGAGGATAATCCTCAGATCACGGACCCAGTCCACTTCATTGCTACCATCATCTTTCAACTTATTTTTCTCTAGGAACATATCAAAAATAAAACAGGGGAGCTATACGCGAGCTATTGATCTACAACATAGATATACAAAAACTATCAGGACTAAGTACTTGATAAATTAAAGTTCAATTAATCATATTACTTAAGAACTCCCACTTAGATAGAAATCCCTCGAGTCATCTAAATGATCACGTGATCCAAATCAACTAAACCATGTCTGATCATCACGTGAGATGGAATAGTTTTCAATGGTGAACATCACTATGTTGATCATATCTACTATATGATTCACGCTCGACCTTTCGGTCTCAGTGTTCCGAGGCCATGTCTGCATTTGCTAGGCTCGTCAAGTTTAACCCGAGTATTCTGCGTGTGCAAAACTGGCTTGCACCCGTTCTATGTGAACGCAGAGCTTATCACACCCGGTCATCACGTGGTGTCTCATCACGACGAAGTGTAGAACACTTATACCTTGAAATTTAGTGAGAGATCATCTTATAATGCTACCGCCGTACTAAGCAAAATAAGATGCATAAAGGACAAACATCACATGAAATCAAAATAAGTGATATGATATGGCCATCACCATCTTGTGTCTTTGATCTCCATCTCCAAAGCACCATCATGATCACCATCGTCACCAGCTTGACACCTTGATCTCCATCAAAGCATCGTTGTTGTCTCGCCAACTATTGATTCTAAGACTATCGCTACCGCTTAGTGATAAAGTAAAGCAATTACATGGCGATTGCATTTCATACAATAAAGCGACAACCATATGGCTCCTGCCAGTTGCCGATAACTGTTACAAAACATGATCATCTCATACAACAATTTATATCTCATCACGTTTTGACCATATCACATCACAGCAAGCCGTGCAAAAACAAGTTAGACATCCTCTACTTAGTAGTTGCAAGTTTTACGTGGCTGGTACGGGCTTCTAGCAAGAACCGTTCTTACCTATGCATCAAAACCACAATGATTTTTCGTCAAGTGTGCTGTTTTAACCTTCAACAAGGACCGGGCATAGTCAAAACTTGATTCAACTAAAGTTGGAGAAACAGAGACCCGCTAGCCACCTGTGTGCGAAGCACGTCGGTAGAACCAGTCTCATGAACGCGGTCATGTAATGTCGGTCCGGGCCGCTTCATCCAACAATGTCGCCGAATCAAAGTAAGACGTTGCTGGTAAGCAATATGACTATTATCACCCACAACTCTTTGTGTTTAATTCGTGTATATAACATCTACGCATAGACCTTGCTCGGATGCCACTGCTGGGGAATGCAGTATTTCAAAAAATTTACCTACGATCACGCAAGATCTATCTAGGAGATGAATAGTAACGAGCGGGGAGAGTGTGTCCACGTACCCTCGTAGACCGAAAGTGGAAGCGTTTAGTAACACGATTGATGTAATCAAACGTCTTCGCGATCCAACCGATCCAAGCACCGAACGTACGGCACCTCCGCGTTCAGCACACGTTCAGCTCGATGACGTCCCAGTTGAGGTCAAGGGAGACTTCTATCAGCACGATGGCGTGGCGACGGTGATGATGAAGTTACCGGCGCAAGGCTTCGCCTAAGCACTATGACGATATGACCGAGGTGTGTAACTGTGGAGGGGTGCACCGCACACGGCTAAGAGAAACTTTGGTTGTGCTATTGGGGTGCCCCCTAGCCACGTATATAAAGGAGGGAGGGAGAGAGGAGGCCGGCCAGGTTGGGCGCGTCAGGGGAGTCCTACTTGGACTCCTAGTCCAAGTAGGATTCGCCCACCCCCATTTTCCTTTCTTCCACCGGAGGGAAAGGGAAGGGAGAGAGAGGGGGAGGGAAAGCGTGGGGCCGACCCCTCCCCTAGTCCAATTTGGTTTGGGCAAGGGGAGGGCGCGCCCCTCTCTTATGGCCCTTTATCCTCTCCTCCAATAAGGCCCACTAGGCCCAATACTTCTCCCGGGGGGTTCCAGCAACCTCCCGGTACTCCTAAAAATGCCCGAACCACTCGGAACAATTCCGATGTCCAAATGCAACCTTCCAATATATGAATCTTTACCTCTCGACCATTTCGAGACTCCTCGTCATGTCTGTGATCTCATCCGGGACTCCGAACAAACTTCGGTCATCAAATCACATAACTCATAATATAAATCGTCATCAAACGTTAAGCGTGCGGACCCTACGGGTTCGAGAACTATGTAGACATGAGCGAGACACATCTCCGGTGAATAACCAATAGTGGAACCTGGATGCTCATATTGGCTCCTACATATTCTATGAAGATCTTTATCGGTCAAACCGCATAACAACATACGTTGTTCCCTTTGTCATCGGTATGTTACTTGCCCGAGATTCGATCGTCGGTATCATCATACCTAGTTCAATCTCGTTACCGGCAAGTCTCTTTACTCGTTCCGTAATGCATCAACCCATAACTAACTCATTAGTTACATTGCTTGCAAGGCTTATAGTGATGAGCATTACCGAGAGGGCCCAGAGATACCTCTCCGAAACTCGGAGTGACAAATCCTAATCTCGATCTATGCCAACTCAACAAACACCATCGGAGACACTTGTAGAGCATCTTTATAATCACCCAGTTACGTTGTGACATTTGATAGCACACTAAGTGTTCCTCCGGTATTCGGGTGTTGCATAATCTCATAGTCAGAGGAACATGCATAAGTCATGAAGGAAGCAATAGCAATAAAACTAAATGATCATTTATGCTAAGCTAACGGATGGGTCTTGTACATCACATCATTCTCTAATGATGTGATCCCATTCATCAAATGACAACACATGTCTATGGTCAGGAAACATAACCATCTTTGATTAACGAGCTAGTCAAGTAGAGGCATACTAGGGACACTCTGTTTTGTCTATGTATTCACACATGTACTAAGTTTCCGGTTAATACAATTCTAGCATGAATAATACACATTTGTCATGATATAAGTAAATATAAATGTCGGTGTACAAAAGTAGGGGCTCTCCTTTGACCCCTTTACTTGTGCACGGGCAGTCAGAGCCGCGCCCGTGGCCACACTTGGCAGGGCAGAGGAGGGAAGCCGGAGAGAAGCTAAAGCACAAGACAACCAAGGCAACGCCAAGGCCGGAAACGCAGGAGAGCAAAGGGGCGAGGTGGACCCCCCCCGGCAAGGCCCTTGCCGGGGCGGCCTCCGCGGCCCTGGCAAGAGCCTTGCCGGGGCAACTTGCCCAACACCAGCAGAGCGAGCCACCCTTGAGCCCACGGGTTCCAACCCAATCAACTACGTTGGGACCAGGGCTCGGGAGGCACCTCCGTGGTGGCATGCAGATCTTTGTCAAGATCACAAACACACAAGATTAGATGAGGACCAGAAGACGGCGACCCTCGGCGGGATCCTGATACGTCTCCAACGTATCTATAATTTTTGATTGTTCCATGCTATATTATATTCTGTTTTGGATGTTTAATGGGCTTTATTATACACTTTTATATTATTTTTGGGACTAACCCATTAACCGGAGGCCCAGCCCAAATTGTTGTTTTTGCCTATTTCAGTGTTTCAAAGGAAAAGGATATCAAACGGAGTCCAAACAGAATGAAACCTTCGGGAACGTGATTTTCGGAACAAACATGATCCAGAGGACTTGGAGTCTACGCAAAGTAATCAACGAGGAAGGCACGAGGTAGGGGGCGCGCCTAGCCCCCTGGGCGCGCCCTCCACCCTCGTGGGCCCCTTGTTGCTCCACCGACGTACTTCTTCCTCCTATATATACCTACGTACCCCCAAACAATTAGATACGGAGCCAAAATCCTATTTCCACCGCCGCAACCTTCTGTATCCGTGAGATCCCATCTCGGGGCCTTTTCCGGCGCTCCGCCGGAGGGGGCATTGATCACGGAGGGCTTCTACATCAACACCATAGCCTCTCCGATGATGTGTGAGTAGTTTACCTCAGACCTTCGGGTCCATAGTTATTAGATAGATGGCTTCTTCTCTCTCTTTGGATCTCAATACAAAGTTCTCCTTGATCTTCTTGGAGATCTAATCGATGTAATCTTCTTTTGCGGTGTGTTTGTCGAGATCCGATGAATTGTGGGTTTATGATCAAGATTATCTATGAACAATATTTGAATCTCCTTTGAGTTCTTTTATGTATGATTAGTTATCTTTGCAAGTCTCTTCGAATTATCAGTTTGGTTTGGCCTACTAGATTGATCTTTCTTGCAATAGGAGAAGTGCTTAGCTTTGGGTTCAATCTTGCGGTGCTCGATCCCAGTGACAGTAGGGGAAACGACACGTATTGTATTGTTGCCATCGAGGATAAAAATATGGGGTTTATGTCATATTGCATGAGTTTATCCCTCTACATCATGTCATTTTGCTTAAAGCATTACTCTGTTCTTATGAACTTAATACTCTAGATGCATGCTGGATAGCGGTCGATGTGTGGAGTAATAGTAGTAGATGCAGAATCGTTTCGGTCTACTTGTCACGGATGTGATGCCTATATACATGATCATACGTAGATATTCTCATAACTATGCTCAATTCTATCAATTGCTCGAAAGTAATTCGTTTACCCACCATAATACTTATGCTCTTGAGAGAAGCCACTAGTGAAACCTATGGCCCCCAGGTCTATTTTCCATCATATTAATCTTCCAACACTTAGTTATTTCTATTGCCTTTTATTTTACTTTGCATCTTTATCATAAAAATACCAAAAATATTATCTTATCATATCTATCAAATCTCACTCTCGTAAGTGACCGTGGAGGGATTGACAACCCCTTTATCGCGTTGGTTGCGAGGTTCTTATTTGTTTGTGTAGGTGTGAGGGACTCGTGCGTGATCTCCTACTGGATTGATACCTTGGTTCTCAAAAACTGAGGGAAATACTTACGCTACTTTACTGCATCACCCTTTCCACTTCAAGGGAAATCCAACACAGTGCTCAAGAGGTAGCAAGAAGGATTTCTGGCACCATTGCCGAGGAAATTCACGCCAAGTCAAGTCAAGACATACCAAGTACCCATCACAAACTTGTCGGATCTCGCGTTCCGGCAAAACCCTTAAGGTTCAAACACTTGGGTGCGCGCGAAGATTTCCTCCCTACCGATCTACGCCCTAGGTCGCTAAGATCTCGCGGACGAACTCGACGAACTCACAACACAAAGACACAAGATTTATACTGGTTCGGGCCACCGTTGTGGTGTAATACCCTACTCTAGTGTGGTGGTGGTGGATTGCCTCTTGGGCTGATAAACAACAGTACAAAGGGAAGAACAGCCTCCTGAGGTTGAGGTGTTCTTGTGCTTGGCGAACTTGTAGATGTGGGGGTGATCTGAATCTGTTGCCTCCTACTGTGGTGGCTAGTCCTATTTATAGAGGCCCTGGTCCTCTTCCCAAATGTTGAGCGGGAAGGGAGCCAACAACGGCCAATTTGAAAGGGGACACCTAGTACAGCTTATCCTGACAAAAGCGGTCTTCGCCTGCGAAAGGCTCTGGTGATGACGCCGTCTTGGGCTCCACGGTGACCTCCGTCCTGCTGGTCTTGGTCTCGTTGCACCGATATGGAAACCTTTGCTTGATGCCTCGGTACTCCGCGCCTGCGCCTGCCTCCTTAGCACCAAAGAGGAAACAAGGACGCTGCGCGCACTGGCGCCCGCCTGGTCTTGATCGTCATGGCTCACGTCACGAGAGCCTCGCGAGGTTTCCCCTGCCTTGATTTCTCCGCTCCTCGCGAGGCAGCCTGGTGAGGCCGCTCCTGAGAAGGTCTTGCATCGTCCGTCCCGCGAGGCTTGGCCCCTCGCGAGGGTCTTGAATGTCTTGTTGATGAAGATGGGTCGTACAGGCCTGCTAGCACACCCACGCCGTGGGCCGCAGGCAGGCAAGTCTGGGGACCCCCTTTCCTAGAACGTCGACAGTAGCCCCCGGGCCCAAGGCGTGCTCGGGCTTGGCTTCGAGGCGAAGCCAAAGGTCAAGCGCGGAGCACCGCGGGCCTCAAAAGCCTACGGCCTCGGTCGACGTGTGGCGGTTGATTGGACGTGGGCGTCTCCGGTTCCCCATGCTGCCTCGGCAACTGCTCGACTTGACAAAAGGCTGGCGCAGACAGCGCTTGCCTTCACTGTTCCTCTTCGCCTTGCCTCAGATCCCCTTTCTCGCTCCTCGCTACCGATACCTCCAGATCTGCTCCAATCTTGCTCCACAGCTGCGACTAATGGCGCCGTGCAAGGTCAAGTCCTCCTCGGTGCCGGCTTGGTACGAGCCAGCTCTTGAAACGCCCAACGTCACAAAGAAGAGCCTCGCCTCCACGCGCTTGCTGACGGCGGGGGAGAGCAATGAATGGGGGAAGACAGAGCTCCGGCTTGCCTCCGACATGCCGGAGCCTGAGGGAAGCACCTTCTTCCCCTTCTTCTCGAGCAGCGTCACCGCCGGGTTGGTTCCTCCCTTCTCTGATTTCTTTTATGAGGTCCTCGACCACTACGGGCTGCAGGCGTTGCACCTCCATCTCAACTCTATCCTCCTCCTGTCCATCTTCGCCTACTATTGTGAGGCATATCTGGGCGTGATGTCGTCCGTGGCTCTTCTGCGCCACCTCTTCTTCCTTCGCGTCAGTGATGGACACGTCTCCGGGTGCGCCAATTTCGTCGCATCCGGCAAGGCCAACTCGATCTCGAACACCGGGAAGAGAGCCGACAACATCCGGGCCAAATGGGTCATGGAGGACGCCAAGTGCATCCACCCGCGCTTGGCGTTGCCGACGAAGGCGCCCCAGTTTATCAAGGGGTGGCCTCGCGTAGAGCTCGCTGACGAGCGGGCGTCGTCGGTGTTGGCGCAGATGCAGACCGACCTGAAGCCGGGCAACGCGAAGGCGGCGAAGGTCACAGGGGCCATGCTCCTGAGGGAATTCCTGATGTTGCGCGTCGCCCCGCTCCAGGCGCGTGCGCGCCCCTTATGGAGGCTTGGGGATGAAGAAGACAAGATCGCCTGAGGCTGGGGGCCCTGCCTGACGATGAGCTGGCTGCTGTCCTGCGCCTCCTGGTTGGGGACAACCAGGAGTACCCGCCGAGCGCCTTCACTCCTTTGTTCCATCGCAAGGACTGGGAGCCAATCATGGTCTCCAGGCCGACCTTTGACGCGCGCGGGCTAGTGCCGCCTGCGCTCTCCGGAGCCCCCGCAGCGCCGAAGCCATTGGAGCTATTTTCTGACGAGTCCTGCGGAGGGATAGAAGAGGAGGAGGACTCGGAGGCGACCCCCAAGGAGATGGGGGAATACTCCCCCTTGAGCAAAGCTGAAATCCTCCGCGCCCTTCCTGACGACGCCGAGGTCGACGCCCGCCAAGAGGAGGGAGAACTCCCCGTCATCCCGACAAGGAGCAGGTCATCACTGATTCCTCGGGATGCCGCCTCAGCCTTGACGCCGCCTGGAGCTGCCTTTGGCCCTTTTGCTGCGCCGTCTTCTGCTCCTGGAGTCCGCGCGCCCACACCTCGGGCTTCGACACTTTCAGGCTTCAAGCTTCCCAAGCGGAGGGTGGAATATGCCGCGGTGGATCAGTAAGTGTTTTGAGCTTCATCTTGCTTCTGCTTATACTTGCTATTTCCTGACGTTCACCCTTGGTTGATCAGGCCGGTGCCTTCAGCGAAGAAACGGGAGGAGGACACGGCGGTCGTGCCCCCCTCGGCAGAGAAAGGAGGTGGCAGCACTCGCAGCTCCCCAGCCCGGTCGCCCTCGCGAGGCCAAGGGGAGTATCATCGAGAGGAGTTAGCCCCTGTGGCCTCGCTGGCTCCGGAAGTGCCGGCGCCTGGCACGGCTGATGAGGTCCCAAAGGCTCAGGAGTCCTTGATCTCCCAGGCTCTGGTGACGACGCCGATTCCTCCTTCTGCCGCGCCACTACTCCCAGGCTCTTCTGCTTCCTCCACCACCCTGGAGCGCGTTCTTTCAGAGATGGCACAGCTGCGGGAAGACCTTCTGGGCGCGGACCCGCGCCTGGAACTGGCCTCCGGCTGGCTTCACTCTGACTCGGCGGTCCGAGCGGTGCTAAGCCAGGCCACAGCGTCCTCCGAGAAGGAGAAGCAAAGCGCCGCCAAAGCCGCGGCTGATTGCGACGCGGCACTGAAGGACGCCGAGGCCGCCCGTGGCCGTTGCCAAGAGCTGGAGGACAAGCTGAAGCATCTGCGCGACCAACACGCGAAAGAAGCACGCGTCCGCCAGGTGAAGGAGGAGGAGATTAGGGCCCGGGAGGACGCCATCAAGAACCGTTACGCCGAGTTGGAGGAGCTAGAGAAGACGCAGGCTGCTGAGCGCAGCCGGCTGGAGGAGTTGGAGCGGGAGGCGAAGGCGAAGGAGGCTGATCTTGACGCCAAGGCGAAGGTCCCGACTGAGGATCGCGCGACCTTCGCTGATCTCGAGGAGAGGTCTCGCGCGGCCCTGAAGATGCTCTATGAGAACGGCTTGGAGAGGCCGCTGGCCACCGATGAGGAAGGCCCTGCCCAGCTGCTTCCCTTCTTGGTGAAGGCACTCGAGGAAGTTGTGTTGGGCGTCGGTCCCATGGCAGAGGCGGAGGCTCGTGTTCTTTCTTCAGCTGCGTTGACTCGCATCTTCAGCCACCTGCACCTCCGCGACCCCAGCGCTCGTCTTGATGAGCTGCTGGAGCCTGTGGCTGATGAGCACTGCACAGCTGCCGCCGCAGCCGTGCAAGGTCAAGTGGAGGCCCTGCTGAAGAAGTTCCGCAGCTTTGCTTCCATGCCCTTGACCGGGGGCGACACCACCAAGGGAGGAATGTCGCCCTCGGGCATCGATGGTGTTCAGGGGTGACCTGCGGCTCCCTTCCTGTTTTATTCCTGCGATCATGCATCGGGCCTCATGGAGGCGTTAAAACTTGCGTTTGATATTGTGAGGACAATATGTTTTGTAATATTTGCTTCGAGATTTTGCGATTTTCTTCCTATCTGCTTTGTGTTCTGCATCGGCAGAGCCCGGCCCCGCGCATACCTCAACCGCCGTTGGGCCGACCGGAGACCCGGACGGACCAAGGAGTGAGGGGCTACGTGACCAGTTAGGCTCCTGAGTCGCGATGCTTAGGAGCCCCCCTTGACGCGCAAACAGCTTATAGGGAGAGTACGCGAGGATAGATTAATGTTCTACGTCGGCAGAGCCTGGCCCCCCGCATACATCAACCGCAGTTGGGCCGACCAGAGACCAGGACGGACCAAGGAGTGAGGGGCTACGTGACCAGTTAGGCTCCTGAGTCGCGATGCTCAGGAGTCCCCCTTGACGTGCAAACAATCTCCATACCTGCCCTCGCCAAGGTCTCGGGAGGGGCGTGCGACGACTAGGTCCGGGAGACCTGGTTGGGTGGCATGCGTTTGGGCGTGACCCGAGCGCAGCCCCCAGGTCCGGGAGACCTGGTTTGGTGGCGTACGCTTGGGCATGACCCGAGCGCAGCCCCCGTGCCCAGCCCCCTCGCGCGGCTCTCCCGAGGGGAGGCGTTGCGGTGAGGCCGAACGCTGAGCTCTGGGGATCCCTGAGGTTGGTACGACCATGGAGCTGCCCTCAGTTGTTTATCACCAGCGCGGAGCATAATGCTTCCGCTTGTGCACGGGAATAGCCGCTCCTCGGCAGTGTCGACGCCCAGCGCAGAGCATGGTGCTTCCACTTGTGCGTGGGAGGGGGGCTCCCTCTTAGGAGAGCCCCTGGGGCGTGTACAGCCCCACCCTGACACGTGGCTTGCACAGCAGGGCTAGACGAGGTGTATATGGGCACTCGTGAGCCAGCACGGGACTCACGAGGCCCTACCTCAAGGCGGGTTGCGCCTGGTCTTGGTTCTTTGATAGCTGTATGTTCCTGCGAGACGGTTAGGTACAAGTGCTCTACGTCCTCAGGTCCCGGCCCTCGAGCGAGCTCAGCCGCCGCTGGTATGCCAGGTCGCGATGCCGTGGTCAAGGCTAGGGGGTGAGGGCGGGAGAGCCAGTAAGAGCTCCTGAGTCGCGATGCTCAGGAGCCCCCCTTTTAACGCGCAAGCAAATTGCAAGAGAGAGGGGTGGACCCATAGCAGGTGGCAATCGAGCAGGTGATAACCACAGGTAGATTACGCATGAAATGCAGTCAGCTTGGGTAAATGCAGGAAGATACGTGCCACTGGGTCAGGCCCGAGTGGCTTGGGGATGATGCAGCCTGAGGGGCGCCCCCAACAGGGTAAGCTAAAGACATAAAAGGGACACATGCCACAGGGACGGACCCACGCAGCCTGGGAATGATGCAGCCCGAGGGGCGCTCCCAGCTGAATGAACTTGGAAAATGTCACCTGGTTCTGTTGACGAAGGAGAGTTGGGGCAGCTGAAGGTACACGGCGAAGGGATTGCTCCTCACGAGCCACAAGGCCCTGAGCCTCGGGAGGCTCTGGGGGCTCAGGTGGTTCCCTGAGGACCATCTCCATCTCCGCCAGGACGGCGTGGTGCCTGGCCTCCTGAGCTGCCAGGACACGCCGCAGGTTGCGCTGATAGGCTGACGACACGCTCGGCAGGCTGAAAGGCATGCGAACATAGCTGTGTGGTGGACCCTCGCAGCGGCCCATGCGCGAAGGCCAGAAAAGCTCCTAAGAAGCGGCCGTGTTGATCCCTGGGACGTCGATGCAGACACGCAGCCTGACATCCTCGCCTGGATGGGGAGCCACGTCTCATGAGCGGCGGTCGCCGCGCATGGCCCTTGCATCTTGCAGTTCCTGAGTGGTCTTGGTGATGAATTCCTGAGCGGTGGGCGCTCCTCGCCCTGTGTCCTCCTGAGGGAATCGTGCCGTGAAGCACGCCTCCAAGTGGTGCCCAAGTGCCTCCCTCGTGATGTTGGCAAGGTCTGAGGCCCTCCAGAAGAGAGCCCCCGAGCCCGGCCCGAGGAGGGCGCTGGGCGCGCCTTCCTATGCGACAGAGGGAGGTGCCCCTGGAGCAGGCGCTGATCCTGACAAGGTTCCAGTTACGACACCATCCTCCTGAGATCCTGCACGGCGCAACTGCTTCTTCTTCTTGGGGATGGCCTCAGGAGGGCCCTCGCCCTTGCTGTCGGGGTCGTCGATTACTGCAGCTTGGAAGGCACGCTCGAGGGAGCACACCGTGTCTCTTTCTTCACATGGGACCGTGATGATTCCGCCACTTCTCGGCATCTTGAGGACGTTGTAGCCGTGGTGTGTCACCGCCATGAACTTGGCCAGGGCTGTATACCCAAGGATGGCGTTGTATGGCAGACGGATGTGCGCGACGTCAAAGTCGATGAGCTCGGTGCGGTAGTTCTTGCGTTCTCCAAAGGTGACAGGGAGGCGGACCTGCCCTATCGGTGTGGTGGAGCCGTCGGTCACTCCTGAGAAAGGCTTGGTAGGCTGAAGCTGGTCATATGGCACTTGGAGGTTGTCAAACGTGTCGACGGACAGGACGTTGAGTCCTGCGCCGCCGTCGATGAGGGACTTGTTAACTTGCATGTTGCTGATGACTGGTGAACAAAGCATCGGGAGGGCGCCAGCGGTTGCTGCGCACTTGAGCTGATCTGCCGAGTTGAAGGTGATGGCACACTGGGACCACCTGAGCGGGCGCGTGGCTTCAAGCTTGGGGAGGACTGCATTCACTTCACGAGCAAACTATTTGAAGATATGCTGCGAGGCTGGGGCCTAGGCTCCGCCCAAGATGCAGGCGATAGCGCGCAGCTCCTGGAAGCCCCCAGTCCCCTCGTCCTGATGGTGGTCGTCATTCCTTCTTGGTGGTGGTGGTAGCGGGGGAAGACCGGCGTTGCCCTGAGGATGATCCTCGCGAGGCTGGTCCCTCCAGGCGCCCTCGCGAGGATGATCCTGCCAGCGGTCCTCATGAGGCCGGTCGCGCCACTCCTGACGCGTGCCACGGTCATCCCAACGCCCGCCACCACGTCCTCCTCCTCGGCCGTAGCCCCGGTCGCCGCGCTCGGGGCATCGACCTAAGCGTCCTTCACGAATGGCTCTGAGCTCTTGACAGTCGCTGGTGTTGTGGGTATTCAGGTTGTGAAAGGCACAGAATGGTCGACTGCTTTTGGATGACTCGGGCTGGTCTCTGCCTCGCTTGGTGTCCAGCTCCGCTGCGAGCATGGCTGCTCCCTTGCGCTTCATGTCCTTGGCCTTGGCTTTCTTCTCCTCTGGGCCCGCAGCCGGCAGCTCGAGGAGGGAGAGGCGCCCTTCCCCAGCTCTTGCGCACTTGGTCGCCAGGTTGAACAACTCCTGAGATGTGCACAGTTCCTCGTGGATAGCGAGCTCTTCCTTCATCTTGACGTCGCGGACGCCATCAGAGAACGCAGAGATGATGGCCTCGTCCGTCACCTTGGGGATCTTGAGACGAATGTTGTTGAAGCACTGGATGAACTTCTGGAGGGTCTCTCCTGGTTGTTGCTTGACACGGCGCAGGTCACCCGCGGCCGGCGGGCGGTCGCGAGTGCCCTGGAAGTTGGCAATGAAGCGGTCGCGCATCTTGTCCCAGGAGGAGATCGAGCCCGGAGGCAGGTTCAGGAGCCACGAACGGGCGCCGTCTTTGAGTGCCATGGGGAACCAGTTCGCCATGATCTTTTCGTCGGCGTTGGCCGCCTCGATGCTCAGCTCGTAGAGCTGCAGGAACTCCGCGGGGTCGGGGGTGCCGTCGTAGCGAGGAGGCAGATCTGGCTTGAACTTGCCAGGCCAAGCAACGCTACGCAGCTCGGGGGTGAAGGCGTGGCAGCCGGCCGTGGTCGCCAGGGCCCGTCTTGGGGGTGGAGCTTGGTCTTGACGCTCACGTGCCGCCACGGCAAGCGGCGTGGGGCCCTGCCACGGCTGACGATCCTAGCGCGGCGGTGCGAGGAGTGGCGGAGCGTTCTCTTGCGGCGGAGGGACTTCTTGACAGCTTCTTTCTTTGCACGCGGGCGCGGGATGCTGGACGCGGCGGGTCGCGTCGTGGGGCCGCGTGCCTTGGCGCCAGGGCGCCGTCTTGGGGCAGAGGTGGTGGAGGCGCTCCATGAGCTACGTCGCCCGTAGCTGGCGAAGGGTGTGGAAGAGAGAGGGACGGCGTAGGGGAGCCCCCTGCGGCGCGGACGAGCTCGGCGATGCGGTCGAGCCAGTCCTCGTAGAGGTCGTCGACCGGGCGGTAGCGCAGGAGCTCGTGCGCCATGAGGAGTGCGGCCCGTGCGTCCATGGGAGCACGACGAGCATGGGACAAGGAACCGGCCGGGGTCAGCGATGGAGTGGCGTTGCGGCCGTCCCGCCGCACCGAGGGGTGCAGCGAGGACGCTTCCTGCTCGTTCCCTGACGGACCGGTGGCGGCGTTGGCGGCAGGAGACGGAGAACGACAAGGTCGCCCACCGACGGGAGCCGTCTGAGCGACGCCAGTGGCTAGGGTAGCCTGGCGCTCAGCACGAGCGCGACGAGCGTCGCCCATGGAGACGACGGAGCAACTGGACGCGAGACGGCAGGAAGGAAGCTCTGGCGCACCCCTACCTGGCGCGCCAAATGTTGGATCTCGGGTTCCGACAAAACCCTTAAGGTTCAAACACTGGGGTGCGCGCGAAGATTTCCTCCCTACCGATCTACGCCCTAGCTCGCTAAGATCTTGCGGACGAACTCGACGAACTCACAACACAAAGACACAAGATTTCTACTGGTTCGGGCCACTGTTGTGGTGTAATACCCTACTCCAGTGTGGTGGTGGTGGTGGTGTTGGATTGCCTCTTGGGCTGATGAACAATAGTACAAAGGGAAGAACAGCCTCCTGAGGTTGAGGTGTTCTTGTGCTTGGCGAACTTGTGGATGTGGGGGTGATCTGAATCTGTTGCCTCCTACTATGGTGGCTAGTCCTATTTATAGAGGCCCTGGTCCTCTTCCCTGATATTGAGCGGGAAGGGAGCCAACAACGACCAATTTGAAAGGGGACAACTAGTACAGCTTATCCTGACAAAAGCGGTCTTCGCCTGCGAAAGGCTCTAGTGATGACGCCGTCTTGGGCTCCACGGTGACCTCCATCCTGCCGTCCTGCTGGTCTTGGTCTCGTTGCACCGATATGGAAACCTTTGCTTGATGCCTCGGTACTCCGCGCCTGCGCCTGCCTCCTTAGCACCAAAGAGGAAACAAGGACGCTGCGCGCGCTGGAGCCCGCCTGGAGCCCGTCTGGTCTTGCTCGTCATGGCTCACGTCACGAGAGCCTCGCGGGGTTTGCCCTGCCTTGATTTCTCCGCTCCTGGTCAGGCCGCTCCTGAGGAGGTCTTGCGTCGTCCGCCCCGCGAGGCTTGGCCCCTCGCGAGGGTCTTGAATGTCTTATTGATGAAGATGGGCCGTACGGGCCTGCTAGCACAGCCACCCCGTGGGCCGTAGGCAGGCAAGTTTGGGGACCCCCGTTCCCAGAATGCCGACAAAACTCTTATCCCTCGCATTACATTATTTGCCATTTGCCTCTCGTTTTCCTCTCCCCCACCTCACCCTTGCCGTTTTATTCGCCTCTTTTCTGTTCAATCTTGTGTTACCATGTGCCTTCTTTTTTCTTGCATCCTTGCTTGCTAAGAGTTTATGCATCCTCATCCCCTTGCTAATCTTTTCAAGAGATCCAATTATGATGAAGCTATTGCTAGTGAGTTGAGTGCACTAGATTATCTTTATGAGGTTTTGCTTGAAATTCGTGAATCTGAAAATTGTGATGAAGTACTTTATGAAGCGGTTCACGATAGATCTTTGAATAAAAAGCATGATTGCAATGATTTTACTATAAATTCTCTTGATGTCAATTTTGCTAATAATATGCAAAATCCTAAGCTTGGGGATGCTAGTTTTGCTATGTCATCTACTTATTGCAATGATCATGATTGGGGTGATTCTTCTTATGATCTTAAAAATTTATTTAAGCCCCATGATGAATATGAGATTGATAATAGTGTTTGCAATAATATTGAAAGTGGGTTTGGAAGAGTGTCAACTTTAGATCCCACATATTTGGAGGATTTTCAATCTTATGAAATTTTTGATAAAGGTGGGTTTGGAGAGGTCATGACTTTAGTTAATGTTAATCCCACTATTTTGGAAGAGTGTCAACTTTGCATGCATGTGGATCATGTTGAGAATATTTCATATGATAGGTATATTGTTGAATTTGATTATGATCCCACATGTAATTATTATGAGAGAGGGAAATATGGTTGTAGAGATTTTCATGTTGCTAAATTACCTCTCGTTATGTTGAGATTGCTTTTGTTTCTTTCTTCTTCCTTGCATATGCTAGATCTTGCTTGTCTTGCTAATTTGTTTGCCTATAAGATGCCTATGCATAGGAAGTATGTTAGACTTAGATGTGTTTATCACGTGTTTTATGATGCTCTCTTTGTGCTTCAATTCTTGTCTTTCATGTGAGCATCATTAAAATTATCAATGCCTAGCTAGGGGCGTTAAACGATAGCGCTTGTTGGGAGGCAACCCAATTTTATTTTTAGTTTTTTTGATTTTTGCTGCTGTTTAGGAATAAATATTTGATCTAGCCTCTCGTTAGATTTTTTATGTTTTAATTAGTGTTTGTGCCAAGTTAAACCTATAGGATCTTCTTGGATGACAGTTATTTGATCTTGCTGAAAATTCCAGAAACTTTCTGTTCACGAAAACAATTGATAAAAATCACCAGAACGTGATAAAATACTGATTCCAATTGCAGTAGATCAATAAACAAATTGCTAGGTCGTCCTATTTTGGTAGATTTTTCTGAGTTCCAGAAGTTTGCGTTAGTACAGATTACTACAGACAGTTCTGTTTTTGACAGATTCTGTTTTTTGTGTGTTGTTTGCTTATTTTGATGAATCTATGGCTAATAAAATAGTTTATAAACCATAGAGAAGTTGGAATACAGTAGGTTTAACACCAATATATATAAAGAATGAGTTCATTACAGTACCTTGAAGTGGTGTTTTGTTTTCTTTCGCTAACGGAGCTCACGAGATTTTTTGTTAAGTTTTGTGTTGTGAAGTTTTCAAGTTTTGGGTAAAAGATTTGATGGATTATGGAACAAGGAGTGGCAAGAGCCTAAGCTTGGGGATGCCCATGGCACCCCAATATAATCTAAGGACACCAAAAAGCCAAAGCTTGGGGATGCCCCGGAAAGCATCCCCTCTTTCGTCTTCGTCCATCGGTAACTTTACTTGGAGCTATATTTTTATTCACCACATGATATGTGTTTTGCTTGGAGCATCTTGTATGATATGAGTCTTTGCTTTTTAGTTTACCACAATCATCCTTGTTGTACACACCTTTTTAGAGACACACATGATTCAGAATATATTAGAATACTCTATGTGCTTCACTTATATCTTTTGAGCTATATAGTTTTTGCTCTAGTGCTTCACTTATATCTTTTAGAGCACGGTGGTGGATTTGTTTTATAGAAACTATTGTTCTCTCATGCTTCACTTATATTATTTTGAGAGTCCTACAAAACAGCATGGTAATTTGCTTTAATTATGATAGGCATCCAAGATTAGTAAAAAAAATTCTTATAAGTGTGTTGAATACTATGAGAAGTTTGATGCTTGATAATTGTTTCGAGATATGAAGATGGTGATATTAGAGTCATGCTAGTTGAGTAGTTGTGGTTTGAGGAATACTTTTGTTAAAGTTTGTGATTCCCGTAGCATGCACGTATGGTGAACCGTTATGTGATGAAGTCGGAGCATGATTTATTTATAGATTGTCTTCCTTATGAGTGGCGGTCGGGGACGAGCGATGGTCTTTTCCTACCAATCTATCCCCCTAGGAGCATGCGTGTAATACTTTGCTTGGATAACTTGTAGATTTTTGCAACAAGTATATGAGTTTTTTATGACTAATGTTGAGTCCATGGATTATACGCACTCTCTTCCTTCCACCATTGCTAGCCTCTCTAATACCACACACTTTTCGCCGGTATCATACACCCACCATATACCTTCCTCAAAACAGCCACCCTACCTACCAATCATGGCATTTCCATAGCCATTCCGAGATATATTGCCATGCAACTTACCACCGTTCCATTTACTTTGACACGCTCCATCATTGTAGTGACCCGACCTCAGACGGTCAAGTCTCTGTGCTTAAGTGTCATCCCTGGATCGGTATGCTGACACACACAGTACTCGAGGATTTATAACAGAGGTAAATCACATGTATAAAGTAATGTAAATACTATTACCTCAATCCAAAAAGCGGAAGTAATAACAAGGTTGAGGATTCCCATCAACACCAACGGCAAAGTTGAGTGTAGAAATCATAACCCTAACGTATCACTTACTCGTCGTAAGAATATCCTGCAACATGAGACGTTGCAGCCACAAAGGGTCAGTACATTAAATGTACTGGCAAATTCACACCATAGGATAATGATGAATAAATGCTATCTCTACATGCATATTTGGCTGGTGGAGGCTCTATGGTTATAATGTTTTTGCGAAAAGCCAATTTTTCCCTACTACAAAGGAATATATTTTATTTAACTACAAAGTTTGTTGAAAACATTGAGAAGGTTCCTCCAACTCAATCCCAAAATTATAATCATTAACCCAATCAATTTAATTAAATAGAGTGTTGAGATTAACAGGATAATCCAAGAACCAGAGACTCAAGATTGCCCATAACCGGGGACACGGCTAATCATGATTAGTTTGTACACTCTGCAGAGGTTTGCGCACTTTTCCCCACAAGACTCGATCTCCTTCGTTGGATTTCTCGCACTACATGATGTTTGAGAAACGGATGACCGAGACACAGTCTTTCTGAAGCATTAACTCTCTACTCTGGGTAGACAGTACCACCTACAACCCACTACATCTGCTAGTCTACCTCTTCAAGAGCTTCACACAACTTACTCAACTATGCTAGAGCCCATAATGGCTTGTGGCTGCACACGGAAGTTTCCAGCATGAATAATCTCATGATCCCTTTGAGCCTTGGTGGCGAGCCGTAGGATGATCACATGGGTCCTCCGGGATATCCTAGGACAACACTGGATTCTCCAGGTGCCCGCAACCAATCCACCCAGATGTGTATTAAAGTAGACACCTTAAGTTGAACCATTAAGTAAACAATCTCACATCTGTCATGGAATACACTCAAACCCAATCCACGTCTACGAGCATAGCATGGCAACATAAGCATAACATAATAGTAACTCCCAAGGTTTGAATGCAAGGCAATAGGCTCCTACCTCATCAACTACTTCCCAATACCCACATGTTATCAATCCTACTCATGCAATGTTTGAGGGTCGAAACTAATGCATAAAAACTAGGTAATGAAAAGTATGATCAAAGTGTGCACATGCATGTACTTTTGAAGAAGATGATTTGCACTCATAACTCCTGATAGTTCTACTCGTCTCACTCCGGCCAATCTATCATGAGCAAGCAATAGTAACCACACATAAGCAATCACTCAAAAGATCGGAAAGAACGAAGAAGACAATTCAGAAAGCATCAAAACCAATCAATAACTCTTGCAAGATAAAAGAATTTCTAACTATACCAAAATTATGTGAATTTGGACTTATCAGAAAGTTTAGGTCAAGTGCTTCTATTTGCAAAAAGAATCAACTGAAACGGAGTTATAAAACTCGAGTTACGATCAAACGAAGTTCAAAATTACAAATCTGTTTGAATTCAAATTTTAAAACTTTCAAAAATATGTTTAAGTTGTTTATCTGGATAGAGGGGATCATAACGAAGAAGTGGGTGTTGGTTTCGTTGGAGTTGGACAAACGAGTAAAAAGATGCGGTCGTTTGAAAACCAGGGGCTAATCTGTAAAATAATTTATTCACAAACGGGTCCCTGGCAGAAATTAAAAAGAAAAAGAAAAATACTAAGCAACGAACGTTCGTTACAGAACCTAATCTAATGAATCTGTTCACTAACGATCCTAAACAAACGAACGTTCGTTAAATAACCAGTAAATCGAGTTTTAAAGAAAAACCGAAGAGAAAACCTAACCCTAATAAAATAAACCGGGTCGGTGGCGGTTATACCGGTTGGCGGCGGTCGGGCAGCTCCGGCGAGGGCGGCGAGCTCCGGAGCGGTGGGGTGCGGCGCAGGCAGCGGCAGCGAGCGGCGCGGGCGGCGACGCAACAGCGGCGCGGCTCGGGCGAGATGCAGCAGCGGCGGCGACGTCGATCTGCGGCGGCGGCGGCACGACGATCTGTGGCAGCGGCGAGGAGAGGCGAGGGAAGAGAGGGCGGCGGCGCTTGCAGAGAGAGGGGGAGGGGACACTTATAAAGGGGCGGCGGCCGACTTGGGCGAGGGGCGACGGTGTCGTGGCGGTGCCGGACTTCGGGGAAGTCCCGGTCAGGGACGACGGGCGAGGCGGCGCGGCGCTGGGCCGGCTGGGCTTCGGCCCAGTCGGTCCGAGAAGAGTTTTTTTTAAATAAACATTTTTTAAACACAAACAAACAAAATAATATAACAAAAGAAATAAAAATATTATATAAGCATATAATATATCAAAATTTTCAGAAAAAGATTTTCTACAACGTGAACATTTTTATAACGTCAAATAAAATCCACAAAAATTCAAATAAAACAAAGAGTGCTACAGCTCTAATAAAATCCAGTAAAAATCATTTTAAAAATACCAAAATGATTTCAAATTTATTTTTCTTGAATTTTCTGATGTAGGGAATCATTTTACCCTAATTTCCATATATTTTATTTTTGGAGAAAAATAATTTGAATAAAAACCAAATAACTCCAAATTGAAAATAATTTCCTAAAGGATTTTAAATTTGATCCTTTTTAAACTTCCAACTCATATTTCATATGTTTTGAAGAAGTCATTTTATCTTCTCTCATGAAAATCATTGAGTTGCTTAAAGTTTCTGAATTTGAAAATTGTTCCAAATGAAATTCAAATATTTTCAAATGCCCTTTCATTTAATTAAATGGAAGAAGTCATATCATCTTCACTCAAGGGTTTGTATTTGAAAAGAATTTGAATTCATGGAGATCAGAAAGCAAAGATGAAAGTTTGGGAAAGTCCTTGTATTCCCTCTCATTTAACTTCCAAAAGTTTCAAATTTCACTCAATCGATCAAATAATCAATCATAACTATCTATTTGATATAACATTCCAAAATTTAGAATTTTGGGATGTTACAAACCTACCACCCTTAAAATGAATCTCGTCCTCGAGATTCGGAGAGGCTAGCAAGAAATAGGTTAGGTTTGGAGGTCTTCTCAAAATCCATCGATCGTCTCCGCGGTCTCGGGTGCTACCACCCTTAGAAGCATTGATACGGTTTCATAAAAACTCATATACTCCATCCTTATTGTTGACAGTGTCGGTCTTCTCAAATCCTCGAAAAAGTTCCTTCTCTGGGCTCTTTTGGTAGTGGCATAACCTTTACCGCAATCCTTCTGTTCTTTCATCCTGGTAAGGTTCTCCTATGACTAGGTCTCCTTAGCTGACGGGTCTGGCGCCAATACTAAACAACTATCGATATCTCATGGTGGTCAACAATTTATGGTTTGTCCTGCAAGAAATGGGTCTGGGTTGGACCTCACCGTATAACCTACGGTTGGCAAAAGCTGCCTTGTACCAGGGAAAATGCTTATACCATTCTAAGGTTCAGAGAAGGTTTAACATCGTCGTCGCTCTACTATAGGCAAGTCACTCAGATTTACCATCCCATATAGCAAGGCGAATAATAAGAGTACGTCGGTATGGTGATCAATCCATCCCGCACCCAAATCATTACCCTGTATATGGTTTAGCGAATCTCGTATTCTAACACTCGGTCATCCTCACAAGCATTGCAGAATTTTTCTTGTCCACGAACTAATTTCAGATAAATCCATTGATTCTGCAAGCCAAATAAACATCTATCGTTTCTTCACAACTCTTAGGTTTTGCGTAACTCCTATAAGATCGTCTATTGATAAAATCATACTTCTTCCAGGGTTATTCCTTCAGCAAGAATGTGCTTGCTTCTTGGCAGGTCCTGGGGCTTGTGGGTTATGGCCCATCTCATCACTTGTAAACCTTGAACTCATCATCGGGGCAACTGATCATTATTCCAACATCCAGCTTCCTAGCATACTTAAAATCCTTCCAGTTGTACTGTCTTTCTTCCTTCTATTGGCACCAAGCTAAGATGTGATTACTCAGACTCATTATGGACTTGCAATTGCTCCATATTTCCAACATCATACCTCCTTTATATCCAATAGTACTTCATATATCCTTGGGATATTCCACATATCGAGACAAAACTAGTAATTATCTTGTCCAACGTCCACTCCGTGGAATATCATTATCTTTTCCAAGGGTCAAGTCTCCTCACAGGGTACTACCACCCTTAAAATGCGCAAATTCATCCATAGACCATATTTCTCATATCCTCGAAAATGGTCAAAATCTTTCTCCATAGAGTAACAACTCATAAAATCCAATCGGTTCCAAAGATGCTAACTTCATTGATTCTCGAAGTATTACAATCTCTTGCATTTCCATTACATGACTCAACTCAACACCTCAGTATAAAAGAAAATGTTGTCACTTCTACTTCTATACTTCTCGTTGTGACTCAACTATTCATCGCCAGTCTCCTTCTCCTTGGGACAATCTCTGGCAAAGTGCCCTGCTTCATCACAACGGAAACATATTACTTCTGACAAGTCTCGAGGTTTCCTTTTTTGGGCAACCGCTGAAGTAGTGCCCTGACTCCTTGCACCTGTAGCAGGTGATATGACTCAGGTCCTTCCTGGTATCCAATGTACTTCTCTTCCTGGACTTTTCCGTTCCAATCAGGGCTTCTATTTCCTGTGGGTCATACCCCACTTCCTCTGTCAGGAATTCTACTAGATCCCCATTCAGACAATTCTGGGAGATGTGTCCTTCTTCTCCACATGAATAGCAAGACTTGGTGCAGGGTTTAATTGGGCCTTCTTCGGGTGTGTCCTCCACCTCTTCCTTCATCACAGGTTCTTCTAAAATTTCCATGAGGGTTGCTTTCATTGCTTCTTTCTTTTGCTGGATGGTTCTTTGTACCATGGGGCAAATGTGAAACTGAGCTGGGTAGTGGGTAGTTCCTTCACACAAGAAACAAGTAATCTGCCTAGTTGGGCATTCTTCAGCTGGGTGACTTCCTTCACAATTAGGGCATTCACCCTTGTGTTCCTTATGGTTGTGTCCTATTTCTCCACAAAGCTTGCATGCACAGGGTTTCTTTATATCATTTCCAAAAGGCTCCAACGTCTGGGACACAAGACGAGATCTTTGCAGAGTCAACTTAAATTCTTTCCAAGTGGTTACTCCTTGCCATCCATTGATGGTTTGGTACATCCTCCACCAAGTAGCGGCACCTTTTTCAAAGCACTTAAGAGCATGCTGGGTCATATCCTTTCCGACTATAGGGTTATTCTCCATGTGATCCTCCATGTTCTGAATCCATCGGTTCATCTCCAATTGACTCGTCGGTCTAGAAAATATAAGCTCATCTCCATTCATCCTCTATTGGGTCCATGGGTTTTTGGGGTGGGATAAGAGAGATCGAGAGGGATGCACACAATACAAACAAAAGCTTTTGAAAAGACAGATTTTATTTTGTGGCTGTCGGAAAAACATCAAACAAATGACAACTCACAAACATCGCATCTAACGTAAGTATATGACAGTGGTTTAGTCTTCTAAAGGTCAATAAATCTTCAACGTCGCCAAACTCTTCAAGTCTTACTCATGTCTCCGATAACTTCTTCCGATCATGCCTGTCCTTCTCAAGTTATTTTGCCAGATCAGCTCTGTTAACCCGAAGTCTCTCATGTCATCCTTTAATACTTTGGAGATGCGTTCCAAACATCTGGGTTTCAACCCCCTTGGCATGAACCCTGGTCCTACTATCCTTCAGTTCCTGACGAATTCTCCGGTATCTCGAGGTTTTGCTCCTCCAGCTTGGCTACTTTCAGCTTCTAGGTTCCTGAGTTCTTCACGAAATGCTTCCTTGTCAAGTACGGCTTCCTGCAGGTCCATCTTAAAACTCCTGATGTAATTCTCCAGATTCTGGGGATACATCAGCCAAGGTTAAACTTCATCTTTTGCTGATAGGTGTTCCATCAGTCTTCTTGTCATCCAATCTTTCTGACGAAATGCATGCTTAAGTCAGGACGGTGACAATAGCATAAGCGGGCGATAACATCATGGATAGCCGTGTTTCTGCTCTTGTCATTTCCATGAGCTTTCATTCCATAATTGATCTCTCTTGCCTTAGGGTTTTCTTGACAAAAACTTTGAGGTTTAACGCTCCATGTACCGTTCTTTCTCTGATACACCTTGATCTCGGGTATTGATAACTTCCATAGTCTGTCAAGTTCCATCAGGGGAGCCTTACAAGGTCATACTAAATCTGGAAATTCTTCAGAGCCTTCAAATTCTCCTAGTCCTCGGAGTCTCCAACCGTTGTAGTTTCCATTGTTATAATGCACGGTAAAATCCTCTTCATTCCGAAGTGGTCTTAGTTGTCCGATATCTTGTCCTTCTCGGAGTGGTCTCATCAGTCGAATCTTCATGTGGTCAAAAGGGAAAGGGGGTATGGTCTCACTAAAGGGAATTTTTGAATAAGCTCAGAAGAGAAGAGAGGTAAAAGATCTTTTTGAAAATGAAGTTGTAGAGAAAATCGTTCCTATGGGCTTGCCAGTTCCTAGGGGTCATGTCCTACAGTCAACATGTGCTCTGATACCATCTTGTAGCGACCCGACCTCAGACGGTCAAGTCTCTGTGCTTAAGTGTCATCCCTGGATCGGTATGCTGACACACAGTACTCGAGGATTTATAACAGAGGTAAATCACATGTATAAAGTAACGTAAATACTATTACCTCAATCCAAAAAGCGGAAGTAACAACAAGGTTGAGGATTCCCATCAACACCAACGGCAAAGTTGAGTGTAGAAATCGTAACCCTAACGTATCACTTACTCGTCGTAAGAATATCCTGCAACATGAGACGTTGCAGCCACAAAGGGTCAGTACATTAAATGTACTGGCAAATTCACACCATAGGATAATGATGAATAAATGCTATCTCTACATGCATATTTGGCTGGTGGAGGCTCTATGGTTATAATGTTTTTGCGAAAAGCCAATTTTTCCCTACTGCAAAGGAATATATTTTATTTAACTACAAAGTTTGTTGAAAACATTGAGAAGGTTCCTCCAACTCAATCCCAAAATTATAATCATTAACCCAATCAATTTAATTAAATAGAGTGTTGAGATCAATAGGATAATCCAAGAACCAGAGACTCAAGATTGTCCATAACCGGGGACACGGCTAATCATGATTAGTTTGTACACTCTGCAGAGGTTTGCGCACTTTTCCCCACAAGACTCGATCTCCTCCGTTGGATTTCTCGCACTACATGATGTTTGAGAAACGGATGACCGAGACACAGTCTTTCTGAAGCATTAACTCTCTACTCTGGGTAGACAGTACCACCTACAACCCACTACATCTGCTAGTCTACCTCTTCAAGAGCTTCACGCAACTTACTCATCTATGCCAGAGCCCATAATGGCTTGTGGCTGCACACGGAAGTTTCTAGCATGAATAATCTTATGATCCCTTTGAGCCTGGGTGGCGAGCCGTAGGATGATCACACGGGTCCTCCGGGATATCCTAGGACAACACTGGATTCTCCAGGTGCCCGCAACCAATCCACCCAGATGTGTATTAAAGTAGCCACCTTAAGTTGACCCATTAAGTAAACAATCTCACATCTGTCATGGAATACGCTCAAACCCAATCCACGTCTGCGAGCATAGCATGGCAACATAAGCATAACGTAATAGTAACTCCCAAGGTTTGAATGCAAGGCAATAGGCTCCTACCTCATCAACTATTTCCCAATACCCACATGTTATCAATCCTACTCATGCAATGTTTGAGGGTTGAAACTAATGCATAAAAACTGGGTAATGAAAAGTATGATCAAAGTGTGAACTTGCTTGTACTATTGAAGAAGATGATTCGCACTCATAACTCCTGATAGTTCTACTCATCTCACTCCGATCAATCTATCGTGAGCAAGCAATAGTAACCACACATAAGCAATCACTCAAAAGATCGGAAAGAATGAAGAAGACAATTCGGAAAGCATCAAAACCAATCAAATAACTCTTGCAACATAAAACAATTTCTAACTGTACCAAAATTATGTGAATCTAGCCTTATCAGAAAGTTTAGGTCAAGTGCTTCGATTTGCAAAAAGAATCAACTGAAACGGAGTTATAAAACTCCAGTTATGATCAAACGAAGTTCAAAATACAAATCTGTTTTGAATTCAAATTTTAAAACTTTCAAAAATATGTTTAAGTTGTTTATCTGGATAGAGGGGATCATAACGAAGAAGTGGGTGTTGGTTTCGTTGGAGTTGGACAAACGAGTAAAAAGATGCGGTCGTTTGAAAACCAGGGGCTAATCTATAAAATAATTTATTCACAAACGGGTCCCTGGCAGAAATTAAAAAGAAAAAGAAAAATACTAAGCAACGAACGTTCGTTACAGAACCTAATCTAATGAATCTGTTCACTAACGATCCTAAGCGAACGAACGTTCGTTAAATAACCGGTAAATCGAGTTTTAAAGAAAAACCGAAGAGAAAAACCTAACCCTAATAAAATAAACCGGGTCGGCGGCGGTTATACTGGTTGGCGGCGGTCGGGCGGTCTTAGGTGAGAATACCGGCAGCGGCGGCAGTTGGGATCGGCGGAGCGGCGGCTCCGGCGAGGGCGGCGAGCTCCGGCGCGGCGGCGGCGGCGGCGCGAGCGGCGGGGTGCGGCGCAGGCGGCGGCAGCGAGCGGCGTGGGCGGCGGCGCTTGCAACGGCGGCGGCGCAGCAGCGGCGCGGCTCGGGCGAGATGCAGCAGCGGCGGCGGTGGCACGATGATCTGTGCCAGCGGCGAGGAGAGGCGAGGGGAGAGAGGGCGGCGGCGCTTGCAGAGAGAGGGGAAGGGGACACTTATAAAGGGGCGGCGGCCGACTTGGGCGAGGGGCGACGGTGTCGTGGCGGCGCCGGACTTCGGGGAAGTCCCGGTCGGGGACGACGGGCGAGGCGGCGTGGCGCTGGGCCGGCTGGGCTTCGACCCAGTCGGTCCGAGAAGAGTTTTTTTAAATAAACATTTTTTTTAAACACAAACAAACAAAATAATATAACAAAAGAAATAAAAATATTATATAAGCATATAATATATTGAAATTTTCAGAAAAAGATTTTCTACAACGTGAACATTTTTATAACGCCAAATAAATCCACAAAAATTCAAATAATGAAAAGAGTGCCACAGCTCTAATAAAATCCAGTAAAAATCATTTTAAAAATACCAAAATGATTCCAAATTTATTTTTCTCCAATTTTCTGATGTAGGGAATCATTTTACCCTAATTTCCATATATTTTATTTTTGGAGAAAAATAATTTGAATAAAAACCAAATAACTCCAAATTGAAAATAATTTCCTAAAGTATTTTAAATTTGATCCTTTTTAAACTTCCAACTCATATTTCATATGTTTTGAAGAAGTCATTTTATCTTCTCTCATGAAAATCATTGAGTTGCTTAAAGTTTCTGAGTTTGAAAATAGTTCCAAATGAAATTCAAATATTTTCAAATACCCTTTGATTTAATTAAATGGAAGAAGTCATATCATCTTCACTCAAGGGTTTTGTATTTGAAAAGAATTTGAATTCATGGAGAACAGAAAGCAAAGATGAAAGTTTGGGAAAGTCCTTTTATTCCCTCTCATTTAACTTCCAAAAGTTTCAAATTTCACTCAATCAATCAAACAGTCAATCATAACTATCTATTTAATATAACATTCCAAAATTTAGAATTTTGGGATGTTACAATCATTGTC
Organism: Triticum aestivum; assembly: GCF_018294505.1. Classification (NCBI taxonomy): domain Eukaryota; kingdom Viridiplantae; phylum Streptophyta; class Magnoliopsida; order Poales; family Poaceae; genus Triticum; species Triticum aestivum. Next base: position 620,610,630 of record NC_057799.1, on the reverse strand, counting down.
ATATTGCTTTGCATGATCATGTAGTTGACATCGTATTTGTGGCAAAGCCACCGTTCATAATTCTTTCATACATGTCACTCATGATTCATAGCATATCCCGGTACACCGCCGGAGGCATTCACATAGAGTCATATTTTGTTCTAAGTATTGAGTTGTAATTGTTGAGTTGTAAGTAATAAAAGTGTGATGATCATTAGTAGAGCATTGTCCCAAGTGAGGAAAGGATGATGGAGACTATGATTCCCCCACAAGTCGGGATGGGACTCCGGACGAAAAAAAGAGAAAAAAAGAGGCCATAAAAAAAGAGAAAAGGCCGAAACAAAAAAAATGATGAGAGAAAAAGAGAGAAGGGACAATGCTACTATCCTTTTTCCACACTTGTGCTTCAAAGTAGCACCATGATCTTCATGATAGAGAGTCTCCTATGATATCACTTTCATATACTAGTGGGAATATTTCATTATAGAACTTGGCTTGTATATTCCAATGATGGGCTTCCTCAAAATGCCCTAGGTCTTCGTGAGCAAGCGAGTTGGATGCACACCCACTTAGTTTCTTTTGTTGAGCTTTCATATACTTATAGCTCTAGTGCATCCGTTGCATGGCAGTCCCTACTCACTCACATTGATATCTATTGATGGGCATCTCCATAGCCCGTTGATACGCCTAGTTGATGTGAGACTATCTTCTCCTTTTTGTCTTCTCCACAACCACCATTCTATTCCACATATAGTGCTATGTACATGGCTCACGCTCATGTATTGCGTGAAGATTAAAAAAGTTTGAGAACACCAAAAGTATGAAACAATTGCTTGGCTTGTCATCGGGGTTGTGCATGATTTCAATACTTTGTGTGATGAAGATAGAGCATAGCCAGACTATATGGTTTTGTAGGGATAACTTCCTTTGGCCATGTTATTTTGAGAAGACATAATTGCTTAGTTAGTATGCTTGAAGTATTATTATTTTTATGTCAATATTAAACTTTTATCTTAAATCTTTCGGATCTGAATATTCATGCCACAAATAAGAGAATTACATTGAAAATTATGCTAAGTAGCATTCCACATCAAAAATTCTGTTTTTATCATTTACCTACTCGAGGACGAGCAGGAATTAAGCTTGGGGATGCTTGATACGTCTCCAACGTATCTATAATTTTTTATTGTTCCATGCTATATTATATTCTGTTTTGGATGTTTAATGGGCTTTATTATACACTTTTATATTATTTTTGGGACTAACCCATTAACCGGAGGCCCAGCCCAAATTGCTGTTTTTTTGCCTATTTCAGTGTTTCGAAAGAAAAGGATATCAAACGGAGTCCAAATGGAATGACACCTTCGGGAACGTGATTTTTGGAACAAACGTGATCCAGAGGACTTGGAGTCTACACAAAGTAATCAACGAGGAAGGCACGAGGTAGGGGGGTGCGCCTACCCCCCTGGGCGCGCCCTCCACCCTCGTGGGCCCCTTGTTGCTCCACCGACGTACTTCTTCCTCCTATATATACCTACGTACCCTCTACATTGATCTTTGCAAGTCTCTTCAAATTATCAGTTTGGTTATCTTTGCAAGTCTCTTCGAATTATCATTTTGGTTTGGGCTACTAGATTGATCTTTCTTGCAATAGGAGAAGTGCTTAGCTTTGGGTTCAATCTTGCGGTGCTCGATCCCAGTGACAGTAGGGGAAACGACACGTATTGTATTGTTGCCATCGAGGATAAAAAGATGGGGTTTATGTCATATTGCATGAGTTTATCCCTCTACATCATGTCATCTTGCTTAAAGCATTACTCTGTTCTTATGAACTTAATACTCTAGATGCATGCTGGATAGCGGTCGATGTGTGGAGTAATAGTAGTAGATGCAGAATCGTTTCGGTCTACTTGTCGCGGACGTGATGCCTAGATACATAATCATACCTAGATATTCTCATAACTATGCTCAATTCTATCAATTGCTCGACAGTAATTCGTTTACCCACCGTAATACTTATGCTCTTGAGAGAAGCCACTAGTGAAACCTATGTCACCCGGGTCTATTTTCCATCATATTAATCTTCCAACACTTAGTTATTTCTATTGCCTTTTATTTTACTTTGCATCTTTATCATAAAAATACCAAAAATATTATCTTATCATATCTATCAGATCTCACTCTCGTAAGTGACCATGGAGGGATTGACAACCCCTTTATCGCGTTGGTTGCGAGGTTCTTATTTGTTTGTGTAGGTGTAAGGGACTTGTGCGTGATCTCCTACTGGATTGATATCTTGGTTCTCAAAAACTGAGGGAAATACTTACGCTACTTTACTGCATCACCCTTTCCTCTTCAAGGGAAAACCAACGCAGTGCTCAAGAGGTAGCAGATCCTAGCCGAGGGAATCCCGCTTGCCGGGGACGACTGCAACGCCACGACAAGACCCTTGCCGGGCCCCCGGCAAGACCCTTGCCGAAGGCATCAACGGGGCCACTTCCAGGCCCGCACTAGCCAAGAATCCACCGCCGTCCCCAAGCAGCTACTAGCTCAATCAGTTGAGCAAGCACCTATGTGGCGACGGGCGGCTTTTACCCGGACTCAACAAGCACCTACGTGGAGGCTCTACCACCGAGCCAGCCCAGCAGCCAGCCAACGTGGTGCCACGACGCCTCATCAGCTCGGACGCGTGTCGAAGCCAGGCGAGGCGGCGACAGCTGGGATGTGCTTCCTTACCGTCCCCGATAAAGCAAGGGGGACACATCGGCAGCGCATTAAATGCGTTTGTCCGACGGTCCCAAAGGATAGGCTTATCAACTGTAGACCTATCCACCTCCTGTGTGCCAGTGTGGCAACCCCTTTTGTCTATAAAAGGAGGCCTGAGGCGACCAGGAGGGGGATTCGGCTCTTTTGGGAAAGTTGCACCACGTAGCTAGCTCAAGAACTCAAGAACACTCAATACATCCACCAAAGCAGGACTAGGGTTTTACGCATCCTCGCGGCCCGAACCTGGGTAAACGATCCGTGTGCTGGCTCCTGGACCTGCTCTTTGCACAACCCCACGCCCGCCGACCGTAGAAGGGATCCCAGTGATTCCATAGGTGTCGTTCTCACCGACAATAAATAACAACTTTATTATTGCCTCTAGGTCATATTTCCTTCAGTCTCCCACTTGCACTAGAGTCAATAATCTACTTCACATTGCCATGTGACTTCACACCAATTGTTCACATCTTTATGTGATCAGTATCCATAGTTCATATCGCCATGTGACCAACACTCAAAGGGTTTACTAGAGTCAATAATATAGTTCACATCGCTATGTGATTAACACCCAAGAGTAATAAGGTGTGATCATGTTTTGTTTGTGAGAGAAATTTAGTCAACGGGTCTGCCACATTCAGCGCCGTATGTATTTTGCAAATTTTCTATGTCTACAATGCTCTGCACAGAGCTACTCTAGCTAATTGCTCCCACTTTCAATATGTATCTAGATCAAGATTCAGAAGTCATCTAGATCGGTGTCAAAGCTTGCATCACGTAACTCTTTACGACAAACTCTTTATCACCTCCATTACCGAGAAATATTTCCTTAGTCCTCTAAGGATAATTTTGACCGTTGTCCAGTGATCTACTCCTTGATCACTATTGTACTCCCTTGCCAAAATCATGCTAAGGCATACAATAGGTCTGGTACACAGCATGGCTTACTTTATAGAACCTATGACTGAGGCATAGGGAATGACTTTTCATTCTCTTTCTATTTTCTGCCGTGGTCGGGTTTTGAGTCTTTACTCAACTTCACACCTTGCAACACAGGCAAGAACTCCTTCTTTGATTGTTCCATTTTGAACTACTTCAAAGACTTGTCAAGGTATGTACTCATTGAAAAAACTTATCAAGCGTCTTGATATATATATATATATATATATAGATCTTGATGCTCAATATGTAAGCAGCTTTACCGAGGTCTTTCTTTGAAAAAACTCCTTTCAAACACTCCTTTATGCTTTCCAGAAAATTCTACATCATTTCCGATCAACAATATGTCATTCACATATACTTACCAGAAAGGCTGTAGTGCTCCCACTCACTTTCTTGTAATACAGGGTTTACCAAAAGTCTGGATAAAACCATATGCTTTGATCACCTTATCAAAGTGTATATTCCAACTCCGAGATGCTTGCACCAGTCCATAGATGGATCGATGGAGCTTGCACACTTTGTTAGCACCTTTAGGATTCACGAAACCTTCTTGTTGCATCATATACAACTCTTCTTTAAGAAATCCATTGAGGAATGTAGTTTTGGCATCCATTTGCCAGATTTCATAAAATGTGGCAATTGCTAACATGATTCAGACAGACTTTAGCATTGCTACGAGTGAAAAAATCTTATCGTAGTCAACACCTTGAAGTTGTCAAAAAGATTTTGTGACAATTTGAGCTTTGTAGATAGGAACACTACTATCAACGTCCGTCTTCCTCTTGAAGATCCATTTATTCTCAATGGCTCGCCGATCATCGGGCAAGTCAATCAAAGTCCATACTTTGTTCTCATACATGGAACCCATCTCAGATTTCATGGCCTCGAGCCATTTCGCGGAATCTGGGCCCATCATCGCTTCCTCATAGTTCGTAGGTTCGTCATGGTCTAGTAACATGACTTCCAGAACAGGATTACCGTACCACTCTGGTGTGGACCCTACTCTAGTTGACCAATGAGGTTCGGTAATAACTTGATCTGAAGTTTCATGATCATCATCATTAGCTTCCTCACTAATTGGTGTAGGAATCACTGGAACTGATTTTTGTGATGAACTACTTTCCAATTCGGGAGAAGGTACAATTACCTCATCAAGTTCTACATTCCTCCCACTCACTTCTTTCGAGAGAAACTCCTTCTCTAGAAAGGATCCATTCTTAGCAACGAATATCTTGCCTTTGGATCTATGATAGAAGGTGTACCCAACAGTCTCCTTTGGGTATCCTACGAAGACGCATTTCTCCGATTTGGGTTCGAGCTTATCAGGTTGAAGCTTTTTCACATAAGCATCGCAGCCCCAAACTTTAAGAAACGACAGCTTAGGTTTCTTGCCAAACCATAGTTCATACGGTGTCGTCTCAACGGATTAGATGGTGCCCTATTTAACGTGAATGCAGCTGTCTCTAATGCATAATCCCAAAACGATAGTGGTAAACCGGTAAGAGACATCATAGATCGCACCATATCTAATAAAGTACGGTCACGATGTTCGGACACACCATTACACTGTGGTGTTCCAGGTGCACTAGTAGAAAAAGGGCCATTTGTCCCGGTTGGTAAGGCCCTTTTGTCCCGGTTGGGGAACCGGGACTAAAGGGTCGATACTAAAGCCCTACCCCTTTAGTCCCGGTTCTTACACCAACCGAGATAGATGGGCCTCCATGTGGCCGCTGCGGCTTGCCCAGGCAGGGGGGCCTTTGGTCCCGGTTGGTGGCACCAACCAGGACCAAAAGGCATCCACGTGTCAGCAGTTCAGGGGCTAGGATTTTTTTTTCTGAAAGGGGGGGTTGGGGTTTTGGGGGGTTTTGTAGGGTTAATTTAGGTGTTTCATATATTGTGTTAGCTAGCTAATAGAGAGAAGTGTCCTCTCTTATCTCCGTGCTTGGTCAATGCTACGTACTATACGTATAGAGAGGACTCGACACGCTAGCTAGTAAGCAAATGAAGTAATCCATTAAGTACAAAAGATCGTCATGAACATATGCATACAGAGATAAGTGATATACCTCTCCTTCTCCGAGAGATTGGTCGAACAACAAGTTTTCGTATATCTATCCGACGCTACTAGTGGCTACATATATACAATATAAGATCTATTACAATCCCCTAATTAACCTCTGAACTCATATTCCACATAGTATTATCCGTCTTTATCGATGACATGGTCAAGAAAGAATCCCGCCAATTCCTCTTGAATTGCTTTCATGCGATCTTGTGGTAGGAGTTCATCCCGCATCTGCCACATCTAATTTCAAGAAGGGGGTCAATACATATATATGAATGAAACTCAACACCAATGATGGTAATAAAAGAAAATTGTGAATATTACTGCTTACGCACTTCATATTGTTTTATAGAGTAGCCCCGCTCACAGGTCGTGTGGCGGACGGACTCGCAAACGTAGTATCCACAGTAATTAGTCGCGGGTTCCTGCCACAACCACTTTACAAGAAATAGAGGTGAATCAAACTGATAAGCAAGCATGCTAAATGGTATTGATGAAACTAGCGCTAGAATCATTGGGAGATGCACGGAACTAGCTAGTAGTACTTACTTTCGGGTGGATAAATCGCAGCTCCCCCAGCAGTCCCGGAGTTTGTGCGGTGAACTTTTTCCAAACCCTGCCAGACAAAGAAAACAATTACTTGATATCAGGAAATGAACAAAGTTGCCGATATGCATGGTGCGATAATGATCGATTGAACTTACTTCTGGAGCATGCTAGTCATGTCCGCATATTCCTCGGGATTTTTTCGTCTCGAGTCTAGGACGGTTACTAGTCCCTGCTCAAGCTTAATCTCTAGGAGAATATAGTGGAAGTTGCGCACGCATATGCATAACTCATCAATTACATTACTATAATTAACCTCGAGTAATAAGGGAAACCGAATATGCACAAGACAGTATAACACTCACTTGAAGTTGTAAGGAAAGAGTATTATAGCTTTGTTTTGATTTTTTTACCAACGATCGTAGCAAGTTGGCCTCGGTATCTTTGGCATGAAATTTAACCGTATATTCATCTATGAGATTTGTGTTGATGAACCCAATATCACAGACTTGTCTTTTCTTGCATTCGGCGATCTTCAATCTGCATAATATAGTGAGGATAATTATATATACATGCAATGAAAGAGCTGAGCTATATATAGAGACTTAATGACAGAAGTATAGTACTTACAGATAGTAGCAAGTGATCGTTAATTTATCGAGGGCCTTTTGATTGAATAACTGGAAGATCTCCTCAAATGGAAGAGTCAACAGTTCAATTCCAACGAAGTCGTGCTCCTCTTTAACTCTCAGCGTCAAAGTATCCTCCCCCCCAGACTCTCTGCAGGTTTTCATCTACCAATCATGCAATCTTCGCATCATCATTGTTAGAATAGTTCTATCTTTGATGAGAGGCTTACCGTAATGGTATTTGTGTTCGTCCACCTCCAAGAAATCATAATGTACATCGTCGGGCAGGTAATCTCCAAGATTGGTATTGGGCAAAATCACCGGATGATTAGCGATGATATCTCTAGACACCTTGAACGGGGGGCACGATTGGTTCGCTTGTTCGCCGAGCTGGACAATTTTTTTCCCAGCTCATCGTTCTGCTAACCTTCGATCACTCATAGTACTTCCCGACCGCTCCGCTTTGATATATGACCTTTCAATAATGCGCTCATAGTTGTTTTTCGGTGGAGACGGTGGTGGTTTCTTCAATGCATTGATAGTGCGCTTTGCTTTCACCGGATCTATCTTCTCCGGAGGAGGTGGATGTTTCTTTGATTTCACCCCTTCAAAGAAGTCCCTCACTTGGGTTTGATAGATCTCCGTGTTTTCCTCCACGCTCCTCTCGTATGGTAACTTCTCTAGAGGCTTGAGAGATAGACCGAATCTGTATTGCCTACCGCCTCTGGTTGTACTGCTAGACGTCGGAGCGGATGGAGCGGCTGCGGCTGTCTTCTTTCCTTGCTTACGAGGAGGAGGAGAAGGGCTACGAAGCGCCGGAGCAGCCGGAGCGGCGGCGGGTCTCTTCTGCCCTTGCTGACGAGGCGGAGAAGGAGGAGGCTGGCTGCAAGGGCGCACCGGCGCAGGCGGAGAAGGAGGCGGAGTGCCGCCACGCGCCGGAGAAGGAGGCTGAGTGCCCTGATCACTCGCCGGAGGAGGCGGAGGAGGAGGCGGAGTGCCCTGACTCGCCGGAGGAGGAGGAGGCGGAGGCGTCTAGTTCGGAAGGTTGATGAGCTCCTTCCCCCATAGGCATGGAGTCTTCAGAGCAGAACCTAGCTGAGTCTCCCCTTCACCGATAGGGTGGTCAAGCTCGAGGTCCCCAAATCCCTCCGTTATTTCATCCACCGTCACCCTAGCATATCCTTCTGGAATTGGACGGCAGTGAAAACTTGCGTTGGGTTCAGGAGGTCGAACAGAGCCGTCAGCCGCCTTGACTCCTAAGTTCTACCATTGTGTCATAAGGTGGCAATGTTGAGACTGTGTGATAGCATCCACGGGGTAGCTAGCAGGAGCCGTGAAGACAGGCTCCAGCTGAAGCTCGGTGGAAGCCACGCTCCTTCTCCGCTGAGATGGCGGGGTAGCTCCGGGGGTAGCTTCGGCAGGTCGCTTGCTGTGAACTCCTTCTCGTTCCTCTATCGCTTGTACCCTTGCGTGCAGCGCCTGCAGTTGGGTCTGCTCCACTTTCTTCCTCCTCTCCTGGCATTTGTAACTGCCTGCGTCCGGAAACCCAGCCTTCCATAGAACGGAGCCTGGCGTGCCTCGTGTCCGTCCAGGGTGCTCAGGATTCCCGAGGGCCATTGTGAGCTCGTCGTTCTCTCTGTCTGGAACGAACGTCCCTTGCTGCGTTGCATCAATATACTGCTGAAGCTTCGTGACGGGTATTCGCAGTTGCTCGTTCATCCAAATGCACTTCCCTGATACAGGGTCCAAGGTTCCGCCAGCCCCGAAGAACCAAGTCCGGCAACGGTCTGGCCAGTTCAATGTCTCTGGTTCGACCCCTTTATCAAGCAGGTCCCTCTCAGCCTTGGCCCACAAGAGCCGGGCTTTGAGGCAACCACCTGATCCCATGGAATGGTGAAGCTTCTTCTTCGCATCATTTTTCTTGTTTGTCGCTGACATCTTCTTACTGTTGTCTGATGTCTTGTGGGCCACAAATGCAGGCCAGTGATCTCTGATCTTCTCATACCGGCCGGTGAATTCTGGTGCCTTTTCTTGGTCGACAAATGATGTTTTCAGCTCATTCTTCCACCTCCTGAATAGTTCTGCCATCTTCTCAAGAGCATGAGACTTGATCAATTGCTCTTTATCTGGCTTCTCCGGATCCTCCTCTGGCGGTAGGGTGAAATTTTCCTTCAGCGCGGTCCAAAGATCATCTTTCTACATATCGTTGACATAAGACACCTCAGGGTCTTCCTTCTTAGCCGGCTTACACCATTGGTGGATGCTGATCGGGATCTTGTCCCTAACAAGAACCCCGTACTGAGCAGCAAATGCTTCCTTTGTCCGGATGGGTTAAATCGGTTGGCCATCGCGCGTGATTGCTGTGATCTCAAACCTTTCATCTGAGCGCAACTTTTTCTTCGGGCCTCATCTCTTTACCGAAGTTGTGCTCGATCCGGAGGGCTAGAAAAAATAAGAAAGACGAGAGTTAATTAATATGTGTACATACCAAAACAATGAATGCATCAATTAGCTAGTCAGCACAGGCTTAACTAATATATATACCTGGCCGGACTCTGTTCGGTCACCAGAGCCGTCATCACGGTCTCCTTCTTGCACCGGCATTGGGTCACCAGAGCCATCATAATCATGTCTTTCCTCCTCCATTGTTCGATCACCGTAGCCTGCTTCTTCACCCTGTCCTTCCAGACCATCATTGTCGTTAAGATACGACAAGACATCACCTCCGGCTAAGATTATGTCCCCCAACACCTCTTCTGCTGCCTCGACTCGTCCATGCTCCATTGTTTCTACAAATATTACAACATGGCAAATATTATACAAACATGACAGCAGGTGGATATATTAATGGCAAACACAGACCTAGCTACCTAATCACAACAAGGAATCATATTAGTGGCATCGACGCTTCTCTAGGGTTTGGGGTGGCCTCGGCAACGCTTCAAGGGTTCGGGGTGGCCTCGACGACAACGCTCTTTTAACTTGGTAAATTTGGTTGGCCTCGGCAACACTTCAAGGGTTTGGATCAACTTGTGCACATTGCGAGACCCCCGACCCTCGACCGCTCGGCGATCCTCGACCCTCGACCCCTCGACGACCCTCGACCCTCAAACCCTCGGTCCCTCGACGACCCTCGAACCCTCAACCCTCGAACCCTCGGCGACCCTCGACCCCTCGGTGACCCTTGACCCTCTACGCTAGCTAGTTCCCGACCCTCGCCCCTCGAACCCTCGGCGACCCCTCCCCCCCCCCCTCATGTCGAAGTTATCGGGGTGGGGGTATATCGATAATGACATACCCGATAAAAAAAGGAAGAAGAAGGAAAAAAGAAAAAAAAAGAGGAGAAGAAGAAAAAATAGAAAATATTCTATTTTTTCTTCTTCTCCTCTTTTTTTTCCTTTTTCCTCTTCTTATTTATTTCTCCTCTTCTTCTCCTTTTTCTTTTCCTTCTTCCTAAACTAAACATAAACTAAAATAATCCTAAAACTAAACGAAACTTCTCCTCCTCCCTTTTTTTCTTCTTCTTCTTTTTTTATCCTAAAACTTTATGAACAAAATTACAGCAGCAAAAAAAATAAAAAATTCTATGAACAAAATTACAACAGAAAAAAATCATAAAAATTCTATAAATAATGACATATTCTTTGCATATGAACATACAAACATTTGCATATTCTACAATAATATCACCAAAAAAATTCTATGAACAGAAAAAAAATCCTAACTTTTGCATATGAACATACATACATACATCATCATCATCATCTACTACTACAATATGAACAAAAATATATATATATATATATATGTGAACAGGGCCTTCATCGTCGGCGTCGGGGCGGGCGGCGGCGTTGGGGCGGGCGCGCGGCGGCGTTGGTGCGCGGGGCGGAAGGGGGAGAGGAGGGGGAACGACGCGGTGAGGCTCACAGTGCAGGTGAGCGGCGGCGAGGTCAAGGCAGGGCGCTCGGCGTGCGTGACGGCGAGGTCGGGGCAGCGCGCGGCGAGGTCGGGGCAGGGCTCGGCAATGGCGAGGTCCGTGCAGGGCGCGTCGAGGTCGGGGCAGGGTGCGGCGAAGCCGGGGCAGGGGCGACGGTGACGACGGGGACGACGGTCGGGGGCGGCAGCCTGGCGGCGTCGATGTCGTCGGGGCGACAACTACGAGATGAGAAGTGGAAATTTTCACAAGTCTTGCTTATATACACGAAGCATTGGTCCCGGTTCGTGGCACCAACCGGGACCAATGCCCCCTTTAGTCCCGGTTGGTGCCACCAACCGGGACCAAAGGTCTCTTTTCAGCAGCCCAAAGGGCGGGAAGCAGAGGCTTTTGGTCTCGGGGGCATTGGTCCCGGTTGTTTCCACGAACCGGTACCAATGCACACCTTTAGTCCCGGTTGGTGCCACCAACCGGGACCAAAAGCCTTGTACTGGCGCGGTGCGGTGGGAAGTTTAGTCCCACCTCGCTAGTTGAGGAGCTCCGGCACCTGTTTATAAGCGCTGATGTGCCATCCCATTCGAACTCCTCACTATCGCAGACCTTCTGGCCTAAACTTGTCTCTGTGCCTGTGGGCATGCTGCGGGCCTGAATCCTGGCCCAATAGGGTTTTTAGTCGTATTCAGGCCGTGGTGGCCCAGTAGGTGGCATTTTTCTAGTTTTTTTTGCATTATTTATTTTCTTTTGTTTTTTGCTTCATTTCTTTAATTCTTTTTGTTGTTAGGTCACAAAAATTATAGACTTTCTATTAGTGCCATTAATTTTCAAATTTGAATAGTTTAAATTTGAATTCTTTTAAATTACTGTGAATTACTAGGTTGTGAATACCTTTACTAAAAAATAGATTTTTGAGTGATTCTTTTTCCAGCTATTTAATATTATTGTGTTTTATCATTATATTAAATTTGGTAATTTTTAGGTTATTTTAAATCTATGTTTTAATCAAGAACAGATTTTGTTATTTTAGTTTTCTATTAAAGTTTTTAACCAAAATTTTTCTTTATGAAAATTCTTTTTGCCATTAATGTTTTGAACAGAAAATACTTCGATAATTTTAGTTGCATAAATTTTATATAATTTTAGTTTAAAAAATACTAGAGGTTTATAAAAGCTTTTTAGTTGATTCCTTTTGCTATTAGAGTTTTATAAAAGCTTTTTGGTTGATTGTTTTTGCTATTGAAGAATATTATAGTTTTGTTTTAGTTGATCATAACATAATATTTTAATTGATTATTTTAAGTTCATTATTTTTGCTATTAGTTCATTCTTTTTGCGCTCAATGACCCTGAAATTGAAAAGCACTACAAATGAACTCCGAAAAGATTGAAAGTTGGCATGGTATCATCATTTCACCCACATAGCATGTGCAAAAAAGTTGAGAGGGTTACGGCAAAAACTAGATGCACTTCATGTACAAAACGGGCAATCTCTTTCGAAGTATCAGGGTTTCGGACGAAAACTCATCTGTTACAAAGGGATTTCATGTTTTTGAACTTATTTGAACTCCAGACTTTTTGTGTGTTCAAAATGCACCATTCAAAGCTACATCATCAATTTTCAACCCTTTGTGACTTCATTTGTTATTTTTTATGCATTTACTGATTTTTTTGAGATATAAGACCCTGAAATTCAAAAGCATTTCAAATGAACTCTGAAAAGGTTGAAAGTTGGCATGCTATCATCATTACGCCCACATAGCATGTGCATAAAAGTTGAGAGGGTTACGACAAAAACTAGATGCACTTCATGTACAAAACGGACAATCTCTTTCGAAGTATCAAGGTTTCATACGGAAACTCATCTGTTACAAAGGGATTTCATTTTCTTGAACTTATTTGAACTCTAGACTTTTTGTGTGTTCAAAATGCACCATTCAAAGCCACATCATCAATTTTCAACCCTTTCTGACTTCATTTGTTATTTTTCATGCATTTACTGATTATTTTAGCTAAATGACCCTGAAATTGAAAAGCACTACAAATGAACTCTGAAAAGGTTGAAAGTTGGCATGGTATCGTAATTTCACCCACATAGCATGTGCTAAAAGTTGAGAGGGTTACGGGAAAAACTGGATGCACTTCGTGTACAAAATGGACAATCTCTTTCGAGTATCAGGGTTTCGGACGAAAACACATTTGTTACAAAGGGATTTCATTTTCTTGAAATTATTTGAACTCTAGACTTTTTGTGTGTTCAAAATGCACCATTCAAAGCCACATCATCAATTTTCAACCCTTTCCGACTTCATTTGTTATTTTTCATGCATTTACTGATTTTTTTGAGCTATAAGACCCTGAAATTGAAAAGCATTTCAAATGAACTCTGAAAAGGTTGAAAGTTGGCATGGTATCATCATTTCACCCACATAGCATGTGCTAAAAAGTTGAGAAGGTTATGGGAAAAACTGGATGCGCTTCGTGTACAAAATGGACAATCTCTTTCGAAGTATCAGGGTTTCATACGAAAACTCATCTGTTCCAAAGGGATTTCATTTGTTTGAACTCCAGACTTTTTGTGTGTTCAAAATGCACCATTCAAAGCCACATCATAAATTTTGAACCCTTTCCGACTTCATTTGTTATTTTTCATGCATTTACTGATTTTTTTGAGCTATAAGACCCTGAAATTGAAAAGCATTTCAAATGAACTCTGAAAAGGTTGAAAGTTGGCATGGTATCATCATTTCACCCACATAGCATGTGCTAAAATGTTGAGAGGGTTAGGGCATGGACAACACATAAAACCATTCTGCTTGTTTGCCTCAGCCACTTTGAGAAAATTATGCAGGCCCTTAATGTACTCAGAGGTGTGTCTGTCATCGTACATCCATTGTCGGTTCATCTGCGTGCATTATATATAATTATGTGTGTCAAAAACCATTACAGATTCACATGGATAGATAAGTGACCAAATTAACAGTAGGTCATCATCACATTAAAACGAAAGTACATACATAGTTCAAATTGAACAACATATAGCTCTCCAGAGCATCTAGTTAAACCATACATTGAAACTATGTAAAACCTTTAAATGCAACAACAAATGCGATCATAATCACAACCAAAGTAACAATTGATCCAACGGCATAATGATACCAAGCCTCGGTATGAATGGCATATTTTCTAATCTTTCTAATCTTCAACCGCATTGCATCCATCTTGATCTTGTGATCATCGACGACATCCGCAACATGCAACTCCAATATCATCTTCTCCTCCTCAATTTTTTTATTTTTTCCTTCAACTAAATTTAACCTCTCGACAATAGGGTCAGTTGGAATTTCGGGTTCAACCACCTCCTAGATAAATAAAATCTATGTCACGTTGGTCGGCATAATTGTCATAAACAATAAATGAACCAAATAGTTATAAAAAGATAATATATACCACATCTGAATCATAGACAGGACGAGGGCCGACGGGGGCGGATACCAAAACCATCGCACTATATAATAACAAGGAGTAAGAAAAGTAAGAAAATTAGACAAGTATGTATCTGAAGTAAGAATTTTTTTTCATTCAGAAAGAAGATAAGAACAAGAGGCTCACCACGGTGGTGCCGGCGATGAGATCGGCGCGGGCGATCGACGGCGGTGAAGACGGGGACGGGACGGGACGGACCGCTAAACCTATGCAAATCTGGGGGAAAATGGAGCTTGGAGGTCGAGCTTCGAGAGGAGAAAACTTAACTAGTGTGTCTCGGGCATTTCATCGAACACCTCATGTGCATAGGAGGTGAGCTAGAGCACCCAAATGCCCTCCCCTCGCCGGCCAAAAAAAACAGAGCACTGTGGAGTGCTCTGCTGCGGCGAGGGGGTATATATAGGCAACTCATTTGTCCCAGTTCGTGGCTCGAACCGGGACTAAAGCTCCCCTTCTGTCCCGGTTTGAGCCACGAATCGGGACCAATGTATGTGGGCCAGGAGCGAGGCCCATTGGTCCTGGTTCGTGCCAGGAACTGGGACAAATGGGTCCAGACGAACCGGGACCAATGCCCACGAGGCCCCGGCCGCCCCCCTGGGCTCACGAACCGGGACGTATGCCCCCATGGGTCCCGGTTCATGACTGAACCGGGACTAATGGGCTGGCCAGGCCCCAACCAAAGCCCTGTTTTCTACTAGTGATGGCGTGAGTTGTGAAACTATTCCACATTGCTTCAAATGAATACCAAACTCATAACTCAAATATTCACTTCCATGATCAGATCGTATAAACTTTATTTTCTTGTTATGATGATTTTCTACTTCACTCTGAAATTCTTTGAACTTTTCAAATGTTTCAGACTTATGTTTCATTAAGTAGATATACATATATCTGCTCAAATCATCTGTGAAGGTCAGAAAATAATGATACCCACCGCGAGCCTCAACACTCATCGGACCGCATACATTAGTATGTATTATTTCCAATAAGTCAGTTGCTCGCTCCAATAAGTCAGTCTTAGTCATCTTGCCCATGAGGCATGGTTCACAAGCATCAAGTGATTCATAATCAAGTGATTCCAAAAGCCCATCAGCATGGAGTTTCTTCATGCGCTTTACACCAATATGACCTAAATAGCAGTGCCACAAATAAGTTGCACTATCATTATTAACTTTGCATCTTTTGGCTTCAATATTATGAATATGTGTATCACTACCACTACTAGGGAAAACCTTATACACAGAACTTTAGCATTAGCGCTTGTTAAAAAAGCACGCTAGTGCTAACTAGCAGTAGCGCGCTGGGTAAAACCGCGCTACAGATATATATGTAGCAGTAGCGCGTCTAACAATAAAAGCGCTACTACTAAAACTCCCACTGCTAAGCCGATAGGCTACACATAGTAGTAGCGATCTTATTGAAACAGCGCTACCGCTACTTGTTTTGTATCAGCACGTTTACGAAGAAAGGCGCTACTGCTAACGAGAATAAAATTAAATGGAAAGCAAATAAAAAAGAGAAAGGAATAGCAGTAGCGCATGTTCAGAAACGCGCTGTAGCTAACATAGCAGTAGCGCACTTCCTGGAACGCGCTACTGCTACTTTTGACTTAACCGCGCGGTTCGTTCTTCCCCACGGCCACTTCCCCCAAATCCCAACTCCTCCGCTGTCGCCGCCCTGCATCGCCGTCGGCCGCCGCGCGCTCTCCCGTCGCTCTCCGCACACCCTCGACGCCGCCCCCGGCCCTGACCTCGACGCCGCCCCCGACCCCGACCTCGACGCCGCCCCCGACCCCGACCTTGACGCCGTCCCCGACCCCGACCTCGACGCCGCCCTCCGCCGCGTGCCCGAGCCCCGACCCCGACCTCGACGCCGCCCTCCGCCGCGTGCCCGAGCCCCGACCCCGACCTCGACGACTCCTGCCCCTCCCTCGCCGCAGGCACCCTAGGTGAGCATGCGTCCTCCTCCCCCTCCCCTACCTCTGCCTAGCTAAATTTCCTAGGGTTCTTCGAATTTTAGATTGTATCAAATTAGTTAGGGTTCATCAAATTAGATGGTAATTAGGGCAGTAGTTCCTAGGTACTAATTAGTTAGTAAGAACTAGGGCAGTAGTGCTTAATAGAATTAGTAAGAAATTTAATAGAACTAGTTGAACTAGTTTTTTTGTAAGAACTAGTTGAATTAATAGACCAAGTGTATTTTTAGTAAGAAAATTAATATAACTAGTTGAACTAGTTTATTTTTAGTAAGAATTAGTTTATTTTTATTTATAGTAAGTTTATTTTTAGACAGAACTAGTTGAATTAATAGAACTAGTTGAACATGTCACATTTATTATTATTATTTTATTTAAAGCAATTATTCCCGCATCGACGTCGATGATGCCTATCCCGCATCCTCGTCGTCGACTCGGCGGAGGACACCTGCTTGACCAGATGAGCCATGTCCGGGACTGGGCTCCGCCGGGCTGGTACTGGGAGGCGCTACCTACCGGGGGATGCGGCTTGGTGAGGAGCCATCCCGTCATTGACCCGAACCTTCTTTGGTGGCGGTTGCGTGGGCCAGTGACGGTGCAGAGGCTTGAGGACCCCGCGGAGGTGGTACGTCACCGTGTCAGCGAGAAGGACGCATTGTTTGCGTTGGAGCAGAGGTTCTCCAATACCTGGCAGGTTCTCCAGGGATCTCATTGGAGCTATGATCCTGTGATTGTTCCTTCTCTTTGGGTGTCCACCGCCCGCGCTGATACCCGTCGTGCGCTAGGGTTTTAGTTGTATTAGTGATGTCATCTGTATGGTACTATTCAAGATGTATTAGTGATAATATTCGATGATGTATGGACGCAAGATGATTTACTTTTTCTTATTGAATGCATGCTAATTAGAATACTTATTTATTTTACGATTTGGTTTTGCTTATTGAATGCATGTCAATATGAGTCCTATAGGATATTTTGAAATGTTTTTTCACATATTTTCAACTATTGAAATGCAATGACCATCAAGTTTGAATGCTCATATGATGTAGATAATAAAAACATGTATATCTTGTGTTGCTCAAATAGGATATGTGCTTGCCCAAGTGGCCGGTCATGTTTGCAGGTTACACCTCCGAGTGGCCTATGTTTTGCCGGAGTGTTGATTCATTTCTGTTCCGGCAAATTTCAGGCGCTCAATATGTCCTATTTTAGCAAAGGTCATGCTAGGTTTTTCCGTGAATTTTGGCATGACTTGTGCTAGAATATGTAGGAAATATCGAGTGCCCCGAATTTTTGTGTTGAGTATCCTGGTAGTTGCCTTCGATCGATTTTCAATTAATGTTTCAACTATGAACATAGGAAATGTCTGACGACGAAAAGGATTTCGGTATTTGCGAATACTGCGAAGACGAGCGCGACATGTGCGATAGAATCTTCCTTGATGATGATAGGTGCTTCAGCATCAAGCTGGACGAGAGCTTCGAAGTGGATATAGTATGTCACAACGACAAGTCTTTTTTCGTAATTAAGCATGACATCTGCTTCATTTGCTTCAACTTATAATTTAATTTTTTTTACTATGCTACTAGCGTATCCCCTGCCATGCAAGAGTTTTTGTCTTGGATAAGATAGGTTTCAGTCCTATGAAAACTATGGAGTTAAAGAGAGTTTACTTGAAGACCGAGCATGGTTATACTTTCCATGCAAAATTATACAACGCACACACCTACACCTATTTTGAATGCAAAACTTGGCAAGTACTATGCAAGACTTATACATTTGAGCCTAATATGGTTATCACCTTTGATATTCATCCGGAAGATGATATTGAAGGTAATATCGACATCTGGGTCGATGTGCAGACGCCTCCAGTTAGACCATTATGTGAGTTTCTCAACCATATTTATGTCTTCGATATTGTTTATTCAAAAATAGTTGACAACTAATTTCTATTGACAGCTTATTTCCATTCAAGCAAACATGTCCGGCGCTTGGTAGACATGACCGTCCACTGTCCCGGGGCTGAACTAAATTGCGAGGAGATAAGTCATTATGTTTCATGGCTTGAGGATCTTGATGCTGTCAAGACAAATTATTTTCCTGGACTTAAAAATCTTAGTACTCAAAATGTGCGACCAATAGTGATCTTATTGAACTATGGTCACATCTATTTAGGAAAGATGGTAAGATTTTTACTATTAGTCCTCAGTGCATCTTTTGCATACATTATTTTGTAATCTAAACTTCATTGCTAAGTATGTTACTATACAATGTTCTTCAACAGGGACTCCCGATGACAGTTGTTCCTCAGTGGATCAAGACTAAAGGTCGCATGTCAATGATTAGCCTACGGCCAAGACATCCTACATTGCACATGAGTGCATTCAGGATTTCTAGAACCGAGGAATGCTTAATAGTGCAAGACTGGAGAAGAATTGTGAATGATCGCAGAGAAGTACTAGGAGGCAGCAATAAGAAGAGCAGCCCACTATTAGGAGACAGGTTCATCTGCATGCTCCAACATGATGAAGCAGGAGTGCTACACATGTTCTATGCTATTTTACCTGAGAGAGAGCAGCAGGAGTGATTAGCTAGCTATAATAAGTTTGAAGATGATGATGTGCTACACTATGACTATGATGATTAAATAGCTAGTGTTGGTGGTAATGACTATGATTATTATTATTAGCTAGTGTTGGTGGTGATTAGATAGCTACACTATGACTATGATGATTAAATAGTGGTAATGACTATGATGATTATTAGCTAGTGTTGTTGGTGACGATATGATGCAAGAGTTTTTATATTAATATGATGATGATCATGATCATGATTATCATGATGATTTGTTATTATGATCATGATTAGTTATTATATCATTGGTGGAAGGAACGCGGATTAGATTCATGTGGATGGATCAAAAGTTGAATTAGCAGGATTGTCGTCCTAATTCAACTTTTGATTCATCCAAATGAATCTAATCCATGTTTCTTCCTCACAATGATATATTAATTCATCATGGACATAATGATATAACAACCTCTTAATTGGTACTGCATCAAAATTTGTATAACGGCGTATAAATACACTAAAAAAACAAAATACCAGTAGCGCTGGTGAGCGAACATGCTGCTACTAGTTATATTAGCAGGAGCGCTAGAAACAACACACGCTACAGCTATGTGTATTAGCAGTAGCGTGTGTCACACGCGCTACTGCTAAGGAATAGCTGTAGCGCCTTACTAGTAGCACGGTGCCCCGCGCTACTAGTAGGCATTAAACCCGTGCTACTACTAGGGTTTTCCCTAGTAGTGTACTATCGAGATTCAATAAACCATTTACATTTGGTGTATGACCATAGAAGGTTTTATTCATGTAAACAGAACAACAATTATTCTTTGACTTAAATGAATAACCGTATCGCAATAAACATGATCCAATCATATTCATGCTCAACGCAAACACCAAAGAACATTTATTTTAGGTTCAACACTAATCCCGAAGGTAAAGGGAGTGTGCGATGGTGATCTTATCAACCTTGGAATCACTTCCAACACACATTGTCACCTCGCCCTTAACTAGTCTCTGTTTTTTTTGCAACTCCTGTTTCGAGTTACTACTCTTAGCAACTGAACCAATATCAAATACCAAGGGGTTGCTATAAACACTAGTAAAGTACACATCAATAACATGTATATCAAATATACCTTTGTTCACTCTGCCATCCTTCTTACCCGCCAAGTATTTGGGGCAGTTCTGCTTCCAGTGACCATTTCCTTTGAAGTAGAAGCACTCAGTTTCAGGCTTGGGTCTAGCTTTGGGCTTCTTCATGGGAGTGCCAACTTTCTTGTCATTCTTCTTGAAGTTCCCCTTCTTTCCCTTGCCCTTTTACTTGAAACTAGTGGTCTTGTCGTCAACACTTGATGCTTTTCTTGAACCTTCGCCGATTTCAGCATCGCGAAGAGCTCGAGGAATCGTTTTCGTTATCCCTTGCATATTATAGTTCATCACGAAGTTCCAGTAACTTGGTGATAGTGACTAGAGAACTCTGTCAATCACTATCTTATCTGGAAGATTAACTCCCACTTGATTGAAGCGATTGTAGTACTCAGACATTCTGAGCACATGCTCACTGGTTGAGCTATTCTCCTCCATCTTGTAAGCAAAATACTTGTCAGAGGTCTCATACCTCTCGACTCGGGCATGAGTCTGAAATACCAATTTCAACTCTTGGAACATCTCATATGCTCCATGGCGTTACAAAACATTTTTGAAGTCCTAGTTCTAAGCCGTAAAGCATGGTGCACTAAACTATCAAGTAGTCATCATGGTAAAACGTTCATAATGTCTGCATCTGCTCCTGCAATAGTTCTGTCACCTAGAGGTGCATCAAGGACATAATTCTTCTGTGCAGCAATGAGGATAATCCTCAGATCACGGACCTAGTCCACATCATTGCTACTACAATCTTTCAACTTAGTTTTCTCTAGGAACATATCATAAATAAAATGGGGAAGCTATACGCGAGCTATTGATCTACAACATAGATATGCAAATACTATTAGGACTAAGTTCATGATAAATTTAAGTTCAATTAATCATATTACTTGAGAACTCCCACTTAGATAGACATCCCTCAAGTCATCTAAATGATCACGTGATCCAAATCAACTAAACCATGTCCGATCATCACGTGAGATGGAGTAGTTTTCAATGGTGAACATCACTATGTTGATCCTATCTACTATATGATTCATGCTCGACCTTTCGGTCTGAGTGTTCCGAGGCCATATCTGCATATGCTAGGCTCGTCAAGTTTAACCGGAGTATTCTGCGGGTGCAAAACTAGCTTGCACCCGTTGTATGTGAACGTACAACTTATCACACCCGATCATCATGTGGTGTCTCGGCACGACGAACTGTAGCAACAGTGCATACTCAGGGAGAACAATTATACCTTGAAATTTAGTGAGAGATCATCTTATAGTGCTACCGCCGTACTAAGCAAAATAAGATGCATAAAAGATAAACATCACATGCAATCAAAATAAGTGACATGATATGGCCATCATCATCTTGTGCCTTTGATCTCCATCTCCAAAGCACCATCATTATCACCATCGTCGCCGGCTTGACACCTTGATCTCCATCGAAGCATCATTGTCGTCTCGCCAACTATTGCTTCTACGACTATCGCTACCGCTTAGTGATAAAGTAAAGCAATTACATGGCGATTGCATTTCATACAATAAAGCGACAACCATAAGGCTCCTGCCAGTTGCCGATAACTTTTACAAAACATGATCATCTCATACAACAATTTATATTTCATCACGTCTTGACCATATCACATCACAGCAAGCCTGCAAAAACAAGTTAGACGTCCTCTACTTTGTTGTTGCAAGTATTACGTGGCTGCTACGGGCTTCTAGCTAGAACCGTTCTTACCTACGCATCAAAACCACAATGATTTTTCGTCAAGTGTGCTCTTTTATCCTTCAACAAGGACCGAGCGTAGTCAAACTTGATTCAACTAAAGTTGGAGAAATAGACACCCGCTAGCCTCCTGTGTGCGAAGCACGTCGGTAGAACCAGTCTCATGAACGCGGTCATGTAATGTCGGTCCGGGCCGCTTCACCCAACAATATCGCTGAATCAAAGTAAGACGTTGCTAGTAAGCAGTATGACTATTATCGCTCACAACTCTTTGTGTTCTACTCGTGCATATAACATCTACGCATAGACCTGGCTTTGATACCACTGTTGGGGAACGCAGTATTTCAAAAAAAATTACCTATGATCACGCAAGATCTATCTAACAGATGTATAGCAACGAGCGGGGAGAGTTTGTCCACGTACCCTCATAGACCGAAAAGCGAAAGCGTTTAGTAACGTGGTTGATGTAGTCGAACGTCTTCATGATCCAACCGATCAAAGTACCGAACGTACGGCACCTCCGCGTTCAGCACACGTTCAGCTCGATGACGTCCCTCAAGCACTTGATCCAGTTGAGGCCGAGAGAGAGTTCCTCAGCACGACAGCGTGGCGACGGTGATGATGAAGTTACCGGCACAGGGCTTTGCCTAAGCACTACGACGATATGACCGAGGTGTGTAACTGTGGAGGGGGGCACCGCACACGGCTAAGAGAAGACTTGGTGTGCCTTTGGGGGGCCCCCCTCCCACGTATATAAAGGAGGGAGGGAGAGAGGCCGGCCCCCTAGGGGCGCGCCAAGAGTATGGTGTCCTACTAGGAATCCCTTTCCCTTTTCAGAGTAGGAGAGAAGGAAAGAGGGAAAGAGAGAGGGGGTAGGAAAAGGCAAGGGGGGCGCCGCCCCTTCCCTTAGTCCAATTCGGACCCATGGGGGGCGCAACCTCCCCTTGGCCTGCCTCCTCTTTTCCCGTATGGCCCAATAAGGCCCATTACTTCTCCCGGTGAATTCCCGTAACTCCCCGGTGATAATCCACAAGTATAGGGGATCGCAACAGTTTCCGAGGGTAGAGTATTCAACCCAAATTTATAGATTCGACACAAGGGGAGCCACAGACTATTTGAAGGTATTAGCAGCTGAGTTGTCAATTCAACCACACCTGGAGATTAATTATCAGAAGTGACAGCAGCAAAATGATCAGTAGCAAAGTAGTTTGATAGTTTTGATAGTAGTGACAGCAGCAACGGTAACAGTAACAGTGATAGCAGTAATTTTGTAACAAGTGTAATAGTGATGAAAGCAATACTAACTTAGCAGAAACAATATAAGATAAATTTGTAGGCATTGGATCGGTGACTTGTTGGATGATATTCATCATGTGACAGTTATAACCTAGGGCGATACGGCACTAGCTCTAGTTCATCGATACAATGTAGGCATGTATTCCGTAAATAGTCATACGAGCTTTATTAAAAGAACTTGCATGACATCTTTTGTCCTACCCTCCCATGGCAGCGGGGTCCATATTGGAAACTAAGGGATATTAAGGCCTCCTTTTAATAGAGAACCGGAACAAAGCATTAACACATAGTGAATACATGAACTCCTCAAACTACGGTCATCACCGAGAGTGGGCCCGGTTGTTGTCACTCCGGGGTTGTCGGAAACCGTAGTAGGTGGCTATAGCTTGCAAGATCGGACCTAAAACATGGATATAATGATGAATTCATAAACGGTTCAGACCTGAGTTCATGGCACCCGGGCCCAAAGTGACAAGCATTAAGCATAGCAAAGTCATAGCAACATCAATCTAAGAACATAGTGGATACTAGGGATCGGTCCCTAACAAAACTATCTCGATTACATGATGAATCTCATCCAGCTCCTCACCGACCAGCGAGCCTACGAAGGAATTACTCACTCCTGGTGGGGAGCATCATGGAATTGGCGATGGAGATTGGTTGGTGATGACTAAGAACGAAGATCCCCCTCTCCGGAGCCCCAAACGGACTCCAGACCTGCCCTCCCGAGGAAGAACAGGGCTTGGCGGTGGCTCCGTCTCGTGGATCATGATTATTCTTTTTCCCTGATTTTTTTCTAGAAATATGTGATTTTATAGTATCAGGGGGGTCGTCAGCGGGGCCACTAGATGGGTACAACCCACCTGGGTGCGCCAGGAGAGGGGGGCGCGCCCTGGTGGGTTGTGCCCAACCAGGGGCCCCTCTCTTGTGGGTCTTGGCTCCAGAAATTCTTATTATTGATATAAAAAATCCTCGCAAAGTTTTGTTCCATTCCGAGAACTTTTATTTCTGCACAAAAAACAACACCATGGTAGTTCTGCTGAAAACAGCGTCAGTCCGGGGTCAGTTTCATCCAAATCATGCAAATTAGAGTCCAAAACAAGAGGAAAAGTGTGAGAAAAAGTAGATACGTTGGAGACGTATCAACTCCCCCAAGCTTGAACCTTTGCTTGTCCTCAAGCAATTCAGTTGATAAACTAAAAGTGAGAAAGAAAAACTTTTACGAATTCTTTTGCTCTTGTTTGACTAAATAAGCCTAAACAGCACCCAGGTTTTCAGCCAGCATTATAACTAACCATGTCAACAATAACTCTTAAAGATTATAATGACTCATATCAATGACATAATCAGCTAGCGAGCAATAATAAGATATCTCAAACAGAACATGTTGTCAAAACAATCATGATATAATATGACAATAGTGGTATCTCGCTAGCCCTTTCTGAGACCGCAAAACATAAATGCAGAGCACCTCCAAAGTTCAAGCAGTGACTAAACATTGTAATTCATGGTAGAAAAGATCCAGTCATGATGCACCCAACATTAGCTACACACAATGCATAAATCATGACAGCTGTGCTCTACTCAGTTTCTGGCGCTTGTTTTTAGAAGGTGATGACACAACATAAAAGTAAATAGATAGTCTTTTCGCAGAGGGAAGCAGTGATTTGCAGAGGTGCCAGAGCTCAATCTTTAAAACAGAGATAAATGATATTTTGAGACATGCACCCTTCTTATTCACTTCACGACCATCAGTTATCAACATCTTCCATGCTAAGCACGCTAGTGGCGGTTCCCAAGCGATAAAAGTAAAGGTTTTGACTCTGTTGGGAGTTTTTGTTTGATTATTTCAGAGATGAACTCTTTTTCATGTTTGCAGTTTGGGACTAGGCATCCCTATTACCGCCCATTTCCTCGTGCGATGGCGACTGAATAAACACCCGACCTGAGGATAACCCGCTTAGCACGGAAGATATCGACCACCTCCTTTCGTTCCATGAACGATCCAAGCACACAAAACGGATAATTTTTAGAAGTTTTTTAGAGGTGGCACATGCAAATTTACTTAGGATGGCAGGGTAATACCGTATATAGGTTGGTATGGTGGACTCATCTGGAATAACTTTGGGTTCAAGGTTTTTGATGTACAAGCAGAATTCCCACTTAGTACAGGCGAAGGCTACCAATTAAGATTGAGAAGTGGCCAGCTAGAGAGCAAAAACGATCATAACCATGCATTATGCATAAGTAACATTGGACACTAGCATGAGTAGGATATGAGCACCATGAACATAAATATTATAGAGGCTATGTTGGTTTTGATTCAACTACATGCATGAACATGTACCAAGTCAAGCCACTCGAACATTCAGAGGAGGATACCATATCATCATACTACATCACAATCATTTTAACGCTATGTTGATATCCAAGATAAATCATTATCCACTCCTAGCTACTTATGCATGGCATGAGAAACTATAATCTCTAATTGTCATTGCAAACATGTTTAATCATAATGGGCTGAAGCCTGGATACTAGGTTAAACATATTTACACAGACAGAACAAGTCGAGTTCATACCAGTTTCTCTCTGCCACGGCCAGTTCATCGAATGTCGTCATTATTGCCTTTCACTTGCACGACCGAATGATGTGAAAATAATAATAGTGCAATAATGCCGTGGACTAAGCTGGAATGTGCAAACATTTTATTCAACAGGAGAAGACCAGGTAAAATAGGCTCTTTATTAGTTCAACAGTTATTCATATGAGAGCCACTCAATGTTTTTATCGTGGTCTTCTCCTTGGTACAACTCGAATAAAAAGAAAAGAAATTCAGAGAAACACACTGAAATATTTTTGGAGTTTTTGGTTTTCTTTAACAGGCAAATAAAAAGCAAAAAGAGAAAAACTATTTACACGGGAAAGCTCCCAACAAGCAAAAGAAGAACAAGGTAATCTTTTTGGATTTTCTTTTTAGTACTACTACTAAGCATGCATAGAAATTAAATTACTACAACTAATTTTTTTGGTTTTTCTAAAGTTTTTCAAACACACAAGAAGAAAGCAAGAAAATAAATCTAAGCATGGATGGTACAATGAAAAAGTATGAACACCGACAAGTGGAATGATATGTAGACATGAATATAATGTCGGTGAGAAACACATACTCCCCCAAGCTTAGGCTTTTGGCCTAACTTGGTAATCAATCAGTAGCCTGGAGGGTAGTAGTCAGCGTGTTAGCTCACAGAGGCTCTCGGTACGGATGCCTCGGCATGCCGTGCCGCCAGCACTGCTGTGTTGTGAGCTCAGGCCTCGCTCTCAAGAACAAAATGTCTTTCCTTGCTGTTATAGTCAAAAGGAGCAGGAGCAGGCAAATATGTGTCCACAACATGTGATTGGTTAAACAACAAATTTTAAGTGAAGTTATCAGCCCTTCCCTTGAGAATCTTATGCTCTTTTAAGGCATCAAAATCCAAATACCGAGTGGGTAGGATAGGATCAAAGGGTAAAGGTGAAACACCCAGCCCTCGTGCTAGACGTGTGGCATAAATTCCACCATAGAACCAGCCACTTTTGGCGTTATGCTAAAGTCTACGTGCAACAATTGCTCCAAGGTTATAATTCCTTTCACCAGTGAGAGCGGTGTGAATGAGGCTCAAGTCTAGCACACAAAGTATGCTACAGTCTTGCTTGCCTACTATGCATTTCCCGTTAAATAAATCAAAATACTGAATTGCGGGAAAGTGAATGCTCTTTATTCTTCCTTGTCTCACTTCCCTATTTTCACCATAACAAAGGCTAGTCAAGAAAGATTCATACTCAGCTTTTGGTGACTCATCAAGTGAACCCCAAAATGGAAGTTTGCAATGATAAGCAAAATTCTCTAATGGAATAGTATAAGGATTATCATAAAGCATAAACGACACCCTAGACTCACATGGAAAATAATTAAATCCTTTGACAAATGATTCCGTGAGAAGTTGGTGTTGTTCACACTTATCTGAGAGGTAGGGACCGAGACCGGCATTGTGAACATATTGCTCAAATTCCTCTTTAATGCCCACTTGCATCATATACTCATCGCAAGGCCATAAGCATGTTTTGGTGGCGGCATCTCGCGTGGAACTTTCACTTGGTTCAACATAAGACCGACGAGTAGAACTATCACTAGAAGATGCCCCTGAGGATCGTCTCCTCGAAGAACTCCTTCCAAATAGGTTCATCATGTCCGCGTACAATTTTCTGAAAAATAAAAAAATTGGGGTGACAAAAATTTGTCAACAAAACTTTACAAAATTGATAGCAACTACTCATAGGGATACATAGAGGCCATAGCAAGCATTCAAACTACTTAGAACACTAAGAATTGAACATGCAAGCACATCTACAGCAGCACCAAGAGTAGCTAATTATTCAAAGTATAAACCACTAAAACAAAAATTAATTGGACAAATGGTGGAGTCACATACAAAGCAACAATCCCCCGAAACAGTTTCGGAAACAGAGCTTCGAGCAAACAGATCGAAATCCGCGGGTTTGAGCTCAAGAACACGGGAGAGAGAGCAATGGGGATTTTTTCTGGAGGTGAGTGATGATGTGGGATGAAGAGGTAAGTGAGGGGGCCCACGTGGGGACCACAACCCACCAGGGCGCTCCTGGGGGTCCTGGCGCGCCCAGGTGGGTTGTGCCCACCTGGTGCACCTCCCTCTGGTATTATTTGCACCAAAAATTCTTAAATATTCAGAAAAAAATCATATAGAATTTTCAGGGCATTCTGAGAACTTTTATTTTTGGGTCATTTTTTATTGCACGGGAAATTCAGAAAACACACAATACATGACATTTTATTTTATTTAACTAACAAAAACATAAAACAAAAAGTAGGGACATAAGGTAGTGCTTACTAAATTCATCAACTTCATACCGTTCAAAAATGATTCATTAATAAGGTTGATCAGGTATTATTAACAACCACTTTCGATTAGCATGAAACCGAAGAACTTTCGTAAGTCACTAAGTTACCTTAATGGGGATATGCATTTTCCCAACAATAAGCATTTCATATTTCTTTTTGACAGTAGGTAGAGGTATTTGAAAACTTCCAATAGGGATTGTCGGAGATTTTTCAATAACATTAATACCATTCACTTGGAATTGTTTCTTCGGAAAGTGCACCGTATGCTCATTACCATCAATATGAAAAGTGATCTTGCTTTTATTGCAATCAATAACAACCCCTGCAGTGTTCAAGAAGGTTCTACCAAGGATAATCGACATGTTATCGTCCTCCGACATCTCAAGTATAACAAAGTCAGTCAAAATAGTAACATTAGCAACAACAAAGGGCACATCCTCACATATACCGATAGGTATGGCAGTTGACTTGTCAGCCATTTGCAAAGATATTTCAGTAGGTGTGAGCAAGTCAAGTCTTTTATATAAAGAGAAAGGCATAACACTAACACCTGCAGCTCCTAAATCACACAAAGCAGTCTTCACATAATTCTTTTTGATAGAGCAAGGTATAATTGGTATTCCCGGGTCTCCAAGTTTTTTAGGTACTCCATCTTTAAAAGTATAATTAGCAAGCATAGTGGAGATTTCAGCTTCCGGTATTTTTCTCTTATCTGTGATGATGTCTTTCATATACTTTGCATAAGGAGGCATTTTCAAGATGTCAGTCAAGCGAGTACGCAAAAAGACTGGCCTTAGCATTTCAGCAAAGCGTTCAAATTCTTCATCATCTTTCTTTTTAGTTGACTTGGGTGGAAAAGGCATAGGTTTTTGAACCCACGGTTCTCTTTCTTTACCGTGTTTTCTAGCAACAAAGTCTCTTTTATCATACCTTTTATTCTTAGGTTGTGGGTTATCAAGATCAATAGGTGGTTCTATCTCAACATCATTATTTGGTTCTTTATCATTATTTGGTTGAGTGTCTTCATGAACCTCAGCATTATCTTTTTCATTATCACTAGGTGAGTGGTCATTACTAGATTGAGTTTCAGCATCAGAGATAGAAGTTTCATTTTGATTATCAGGAGGTTTTTCTATTTTAGGTTCACCAGAAGTGTGCAAAATCCTATCATTTTTCTTCTTCTTTTTCCTTTTAGAAGAGGTGCACTAGTGTTAGCTCTTTGTGAATCTTGTATAATTCTTTTTGGGTGTCCCTCAAGATAAAGTGGTTCCTGAGTCATTTTACCTCCTCTAGTTGCAACTCTAACAGCAAAGTCATGCATATTATGATTCATTTCATCAAGTAATTCTCTTTGTGATTTAGCGACTTGTTCTAACTGAGTTTGAACCATAGAAGCATGTTTTCCAACACCTCTAACATCACTTGATATTCTAAATAACAAGTCACTCAAGCGAGCAATCATATCAGAATTATATTTCAATTGTTTCATAACGTTTGCATTGAAGTGATCTTGTTTTCTAATAAAGTTTTCAAACTCATAAAGGCATTGACTAGGATGCATATTGTGAGGATTATCATTTTCATTGAACTTCATAAGAGAATTTACCTCTACCACCTTAGGCAGTGGTGGTGTATTAAACCCATGTATTTCTTCAATAGGAGGTAAATTTTTAATATCCTCAGCTTTAATACTTTTTTCCTTCATATATTTCTTTGCCTCTTGCATATCTTCAGGACTGAGATATAATATACCCCTCTTCTTAGGAGTGGCTTTAGCCGGTGGTTCAGGGATAGTCCAATCATCATAATTTTTCAATATATTATTCTATAATTCTTCAGCTTGTCAAACAGTTCGTTCCCTAGAAGCATCGGTTAGTCCATTATAGAAGATATCAACTATTTCATTTTTCCTAAGAGGATGATCAGGCAAAGCATCAAGTAACTGGCAAATCCTCCCCCAAGCTTGTGGGAGACTCTCTTCTTTAATTTGCACAAAGTTAAATATTTCCTGTAAGGCAGCTTGTTTCTTATGAGCAGGAAAATATTTTTCAGAGAAGTAATAAATCATATCCTGGGGACTACGCACACAACCAGGAGCAAGAGTATGGTACCAAGCTTTAGCATCACCCTTTAATGAGAAAGCAAATAATTTTAGAATAAAGTAATAGCGAGTTTTCTCATCATGACTAAAAAGGGTGGCTATATCATT
Organism: Triticum aestivum; assembly: GCF_018294505.1. Classification (NCBI taxonomy): domain Eukaryota; kingdom Viridiplantae; phylum Streptophyta; class Magnoliopsida; order Poales; family Poaceae; genus Triticum; species Triticum aestivum. Next base: position 620,580,458 of record NC_057799.1, on the reverse strand, counting down.
CAACTTAGTAAGATGTGCCACAACAGTTTCAGTTTCATAACCATGGAAAGGATCAGATTCAACTAAAGTAATCAACTCTGGGTCGATAGAGAATTCATAATCCTTATCATCAATAAAGATAGGTGAAGTAGCAAACTTAGGATCACATTTCATTCTAGCATTCATAGACTTTTCTTTATACATTTGTAATAATTTCTCTAGATCATCTCTATCATTGCAAGCAATAATATCTCTAGTTGTTTCTTCACTCATAACATAACCTTCCGGTACCTTAGGCAATTCATATCTAGGAAGGCTAGTTCTAGCAGGTGTTTCAGGAGATTCAGTTTCAAGCTCATCATCAGATTCAACAACATCATGTTGTATTACTCTAGCAATTTGTGCATCAAGAAAATCACCAAGTGGCACATCATCGTTATCAAGCACGGTACTAGCATCATCATAAGCATTATCAATAGTAGAAGTAGCATCATCAACAACTTGCGACATATCAGAATTAATAGCATGTGGTGGTGTTGCAAGTTTACTCATAACAGAAGGTGAATCTAAAGCAGAACTGGATGGCAGTTTCTTACCTCCCCTCGTCTTTGAGGGAAAGATCTTAGTCTTTGGATCCTTCAGATTCTTCATAGTGATAATATGACAATAATCCCAAGTGACTCAACAAATATAGCTATGCTCCCCGGCAATGGCACCAGCAAAAGGTCTTGATAACCCACAAGTATAGGGGATCGCAACAGTTTTCGAGGGTAGAGTATTCAACCCAAATTTATAGATTCGACACAAGGGGAGCCAAAGAATATTTGAAGGTATTACAGCTGAGTTGTCAATTCAACCACACCTGGAGATTAATTATCCGCAGCAAAATGATCAGTAGCAAAGTAGTTTGATAGTTTTGATAGTAGTGACAGTAGCAACGGTAATAGTAGCAGTGATAGCAGTAATTTTGTAACAAGTGTAACAGTGATGAAAGCAGTAGTAACTTAGCAGAAACAATGTAAGATAAATTCGTAGGCATTGGATCGGTGACTTGTTGGATGATATTCATCATGTGACAGTTATAACCTAGGGCGATATGGCACTAGCTCTAGTTCATCGATATAATGTAGGCATGTATCCCGTAAATAGTCATACATGCTTTATTAAAAGAACTTGCATGACATCTTCTGTCCTACCCTCCCGTGGCAGCGGGGTCCATATTGGAAACTAAGGGATATTAAGGCCTCCTTTTAATAGAGAACCGGAACAAAGCATTAACACATAGTGAATACATGAACTCCTCAAACTACGGTCATCACCGAGAGTGGTCCCGGTTGTTGTCACTCCGGGATTGTCGGATCTATAACCGTAGTAGGTGACTATAACTTGCAAGATCGGATCTGAAACATGGATATAATGATGAATTCATAAACGGTTCAGATCTGAGTTCATGGCACCCGGGCCCAAAGTGACAAGCATTAAGCATAGCAAAGTCATAGTAACATCAATCTAAGAACATAGTGGATACTAGGGATCGGGCCCTGACAAAACTAACTCGATTACATGATGAATCTCATCCAACTCCTCACCGACCAGCGAGCCTACGAAGGAATTACTCACTCCGAGTGGGGAGCATCATGGAATTAGTGATGGAGATTGGTTGATGATGACAAAAACGAAGATCCCCCTCTCCGGAGCCCCAAACGGACTCCAGATCTGCCCTCTCGAGGAAGAACAAGGCTTGGCGGCGGCTCCGTCTCGTGGATCATGATAATTCTTTTTCCCTGATTTTCTCTGCAAATATGTGATTTTATAGTATCAGGGGGGTCGTCAGCGGGGCCACCAGGTGGGTTGTACCCACCTGGGTGTGCCAGGAGAGGGGGCGCGTCCTGGTGGGTTGTGCCCAACCAGGGGCCCCTCTCTGATGGGTCTTGGCTCTAGAAATTCTTATTATTGATATAAAAAATCCTCGCAAAGTTTCGTTCCATTCCGAGAACTTTTATTTCTGCGCAAAAAAACACCATGGTAGTTCTGCTGAAAACAGCGTCAGTCCTGGGTTAGTTTCATCCAAGTCATGCAAATTAGATTCCAAAACAAGAGGAAAAACATGAGAAAAATAGATACGTTGGAGACGTATCACCCGATACTCCGAAAAACACCCGAATCACTCGGAACCTTTCCGATGTCCGAATATAGCCTTCCAATATATGAATCTTTACCTCTCGACCATTTTGGGACTCCTCGTCATGTCCGTGATCTCGTCTGGGACTCTGAACAAACTTCGGTCATCAAATCACATAACTCATAATACAAATCGTCATTGAACGTTAAGCGTGCGGACCCTACGGGTTCGAGAACTATGTAGACATGACCGAGACACATCTCCGGTCAATAACAAATAGCGGAACTTGGATGCTCATATTAGCTCCTACATATTCTATGAAGATCTTTATCGGTCAAACCGCATAACAACATACGTCATTCCCTTTGTCATCGGTATGTTACTTGCCCGAGATTCGATCGTCGGTATCATCATACCTAGTTCAATCTCGTTACCGGCAAGTCTCTTTACTCGTTTTGTAATGCATCATCCCGCAACTAACTCATTAGTCACATTTCTTGCAAGGCTTACAGTGATGTGCATTACCGAGAGGGCCCAGAGATACCTCTCCGATACTTGGAGTGACAAATCCTAATCTCGATCTACGCCAACCCGACAAACCCCTTTGGAGACTCCTGTAAAGCATCTTTATAATCACCCAGTTACGTTGTGACGTTTGATAGCACACAAGGTGTTCCTCCGGTATTCGGGAGTTGCATAATCTCATAGTTATAGGAATATGTGTAAGTCACGAAGAAAGCAATACAATAAAACTTAACGATCATTATGCTAAGCTAACGGATGGGTCTTGTCCATCACATCATTCTCTAATGATGTGACCCCGTTCATCAAATGACAACACATGTCTATGGTTAGGAACTTAACCATCTTTGATTAACGAGCTAGTCAAGTAGATTCATACTAGGGACACTCTGTTTGTCTATGTATTCACACATGTACTAAGTTTCCGGTTAATACAATTCCAGCATGAATAATAAACACTTATCATGATATAAGGAAATATAAATAACAACTTTGTTATTGCCTCTAGGGCATATTTCCTTCAGTATTGCCCCTTAAGATGACAACCTTTATTATGCAGTCTGTCGCTTTTATTCTTTGTCATCCTAGTTCATACAACGCTCAATTTTCTCTTACACTAAATGATCTCACATTTTTAGAAGCAATTTTTATTGCCTTTTTGCACCGATGACAACTTACTTGAGGGATCTTGCTCAATACCTAGGTAGGTATGGTGGACTCTTGAAAATAAGATTTGGGTTTAAGGGTTTTTGGATGCACAAGTAGTATCTCTACTTAGTGCGGAATTTTTGGCTAGCAAAGATAGGGGCAAGCACCACATGTTGAAGGATCTATGACAATATGACTTCTATGTGAATATGAACAAACATAAATCATTAAGTTGTCTTCCTTGTCCAACGTCAACAATTTTGGCATATAATATTTTGATGAGGGCTCACAATCACAAAAGATTTCTAGGATAGTATATTTATATGTGAATCTTCTCTTCCCTTATTAATTCTTTCATGAGTTGCATCATGACTAATGCTATGTTTGTCGATCTCTAATAAAATTTCCTACTTATACTTTTCCTTATGTGGTGCCATCACCTACCATAGGATTAGTATATGATCTTATTGATTTATTTTCTTTCTTTTATTTATTTCCTTTATCTTTTTCTTTCTTTCTTATTTGCAACATGAAAGTAAAGAAAGCAAAAACTCAAACTAAACTTTATTATATAACTTGCACACGATTACAATGATATATCACTAAGCAAACTCTCAAAGAGGAAAGGATCGAACTAACTTTTATTCATCTAATGCAAAAGATTGAACTGAAATAAGTAAAAGCAAAAAGATAGTGGGATGATACGATACCGGGGCACCTCCCCCAAGCTTGGCGGAAGCCAAGGGGAGTGCCCATACCCAATACTTTGTTCTCCTTTGGTGGTGAAGAAGATGGTGGTGGTGATGAAGAAGAGATCTTGTCCTCGGATTTCCATGGCAGTGGTCCACCATCATAAGAGGAGGAGTGAGTCTCACGGGTCCTGCAACTAACAGCCAAACTCATACCTTTAAACCTCGCCTCATTCTCAAAGACTTGGTTTTGGAGGTCATAGATCTGGCTTTGGAGGAAGTTGATTTGCTCGTTGACGGTGAAGATGATGTCCTTCATGGGCTTGCCATCCACCTTGAGATCACGGGAAAGGTCCGTGATCGTGAGGTGATTGGCATTGAGCCCACGCTCCACCATCCCCTTGCACCGGAAGACTTCCTGCTCCATGGCTTCAAGCCTGGCCTCCATGGTTCCCGTGCCCTTGGGACCTTGCTCATCGCGGATGTACAGCACCCCCTCATGCATCTGGATGGTTTGAGGGTGCTGCACCACCTCCCGCAGATATGGGTTGATGACGTTCTTGAAGAACTTATCCTTGGAGGAGCTTGAAGAGGCCATGGTAGATGGGATCTGATAGAAAACAGCAAGGAAAAAGAGAACAGAGGATTTCTTCATGATACGCAGGTTAACAGGTTCGGGAAGTATATATAGATTTTTTTTATCTTGGAGGACAAGCATACGGGAGAAAAACAGAGTACGGAAGGTGTCCTAGGTGGGCACAACCCACCTGGGCACGCCAAGCAAGCCTGGCGCGCCCTGGTGTCTTGTGCCCACCAGGGGACGCTTCGTGGAAGTTTCTTTATTTCCAAAATTCTTAAATATTCCAAAACTGATAAAAAATATTTTTGCGGATTTTTCGGAGTCCGTTTACTTACCGTATCATGTACCTCCTTATTTTCACGATTCTGGAGTGTTCCGGAAGGACTCTTTTATGTGTTCTTTCGGTGTAAAAGTTTGGATGATATTACTTTCAACATTAATGGGTGTACCTGAGATATAATGCTTTATTCGTTGTCCATTGACAACCTTCGGGTTAGTACCTTCGGGATTATTTATTTTGATGGCTCCAGACCGGCAAACCTCCTTGATGACACAGGGGCCTTCCCATTTTGAGAGGAGTTTTCCTGCAAAGAATCTGAAATGAGAGTTGTACAAAAGAACATATTCTCCGACTTTAAACTCACGCTTTTGAATTATTTTGTCATGCCATCTTTTAACCTTTTCCTTGTATAATTTTGCATTTTCATAAGTCGGGTTCTCCATTCATCCAATGAGCTTATATCAAATAGCCTCTTTTCACCAGCAAGTTTGAAATCATAATTGAGTTCTTTAACTGCCCAATATGCTTCATGTTATAACTCAAGAGGCAAATAACAAGCTTTTCCATAAACCATTTTATAAGGAGACATACCCATAGGGTTTTTATATGTTGTTCTATAAGCCCAAAGTGCATCATCTAATTTCTTAGACCAATTTTTCCTGGACCTATTGACAGTCTTTTGCAAAATTAATTTTATTTCTCTATTGCTAAGTTCAACTTGACCACTAGGCTGAGGATGATAGGGTGATGCAATTCTAAGGTTAACATCATACTTGGCAAGCATTTTACGAAAAGCACCATGAATAAAGTGCGAACCACCATCAGTCATTAAATATCTAGGGACTCCAAACCTTGGGAAAATAACTTCCTTAAGCATTTTAATAGAGCTGTTGTGATCAGCACTACTAGTTGGAATAGCTTCTACCCATTTAGTAACATAATCAACAGCAACCAAAATATGTGTATACCCATTAGAGGAAGGAAAAGGTCCCATGTAATCAAATCCCCAAACATCAAATGGTTCAACAGCAAGTGAATAATTCATAGGCATTTCTTGACGCTTACCGATATTACCTATTCTTTGGCATTCATCACAAGATGAGACAAACTTACGGGCATCCTTGAAGAGAGTAGGCCAATAAAATCCAGACTGCAATACCTTATGAGCAGTTCTATCTCCAGCATGATGCCCTCCATAAGCTTCGGAGTGACATTTCCGTAGGATTTGTCCCTGTTCATGCTCAGGTACACAACGTCTAATAATACCATCTACTCCTTCCTTATAAAGATGTGTGTCATCCCAAAAGTAATGTCTTAAATCATAGAAGAATTTTTTCTTTTGTTGGTAAGTAAAGCTAGGTGGTAAATATTTAGCAACAATGTAATTAGCATAGTCAGCATACCAAGGAGTACTATGAGAAACATTTATTGCAGCTAACTGCTCATCAGGAAAACTATCATCAATAGGAAGTGGGTCATCAAGCACATTTTCAAGCCTAGACAAGTTATCAGCTACGGGGTTCTCAGCTCCTTTTCTATCAATGATATGTAAATCAAATTCTTGTAACAAGAGAACCAATCGAATAAGTCTAGGTTTAGCATCTTTCTTTTCCATAAGATATTTAATAGCAGCATGGTCTGTGTGGACAGTTACTTTGGAATCAACAATATAAGGTCTAAATTTATCACAAGCAAACACCACTGCTAAGAATTCTTTTTCAGTAGTAGCATAATTTCTTTGAGCACTGTCTAGAGTTTTACTAGCATAATGAATTGCATTAAGTTTCTTATCAACTCTTTGTCCTAGAAGTGCACCAACAGCATAATCACTAGCATCACACATAATTTCAAAAAGCAAGTTCCAATCAGGTGGTTGAACAATAGGTGCAGAAATTAAGGCTTTCTTGAGTGTTTCAAAAGCTTATAAACAATCATCTTAAAAAACAAATGGAATATCCTTCTGCAAACGATTAGTGAGAGGCCTAGAAATTTTAGAGAATTCCTTGATAAATCTCCTATAGAAACCAGCATGACCTAGGAAACTACGAATACCTTTTATATCTTTAGGACATGGCATTTTATCAATTGCATCAACCTTAGCTTTGTCCACTTCAATACCTCTTTCATAAATTTTATGACCCAGGACAATGCCTTCATTTACCATAAAGTGGCACTTCTCCCAATTCAAGACAAGATTTGTTTGTTCACATCTCTGCAAAACTCACTCAAGGTTGCTTGAACAATCATCAAAAGACTTCCCATAGACAGAAAAGTCATCCATGAAAACCTCAACAATCTTTTCACAAAAGTCAAAGAATATAGCAGTCATACATCTTTGAAAGGTAGCAGGTGCATTACATAAACCAAAAGGCATATGTCTATAAGCATAGGTTCCAAAAGGACAAGTAAAAGTCGTCTTTTCTTGATCAGGTTGAGAAATAGGTATTTGTGAAAAACCAGAATATCCATCAAGGAAGCAAAAGTGTGTGTACTTAGATAATATTTCAAGCATTTGATCAATAAAAGGCAAAGGGTAATGATCTTTTCTAGTTGATTTATTTAATTTTCTAAAATCAATTACCATCCTATAGCCTGTTACAATTCTGTGTGGAATTAGTTCATTCTTATCATTAGGAATAACAGTTATACCTCCTTTCTTAGGGACACAATGAACCGGACTTACCCATCTACTATCAGCTATAGGATAGATTATACCTGCTTCCAGAAGTTTTAATATTTCCGTTCTTACAACCTCTTTCATCTTCGGATTTAACCGACGTTGGTGATCAACAACGGATTTAGCATCAGGTTCCATATTAATTTTATGCTGACATAGAGTGGGACTAATGCCCTTTAAATCATCAAGAGTATATCCGATAGCAGCTCGGTGCTTCCTTAGAACTTTCAATAATCTTTCTTCTTCATGTTCTGAAAGGTTAGCACTAATAATAACAGATATATTTTCTTTTCATCAAGATAAGCATATTTTAAAGTGTCTGGCAACTGTTTTAATTCAAGCTCAGGATCACCTTTGGGTGGAGGAGGACCTCCCAGAGTTTCAATAGGCAAGTTGTGTTTAAGTAGAGGATGTTGTTCAAAGAAAATCTTATCTATTTCATTTCTTTCATGCATATGTAAATCATTTTCATGGTCTAGAAAATATTGTTCTAAAGGATCAGTAGGTGGCACAGCAATAGAGGCAAGACCAATTAATTCAACCTTACTAGGCAATTCTTTTTCATGAAGATTTCTACTAAACTTGGAAAAATTAAATTCATGAGACTCATCACCAAAGCTAACACCGACAGTTTGTTTCTTACAATCTATCTTAGCATTAACTGTGTTCAAGAAAGGTCTACCAAAGATAATGGGACAAAAGTCATCTTGTGGGGAACCAAGAACAAGAAAATCAGTAGGGTATTTTATTTTCCCACACAAGACTTCAACATCTCTAATGATCCCAGATGGTGATATGGTGTCTCTATTAGCAAGTTTAATAGTAACATCTATTTCTTCTAACTCTGCGGGTGCTATGTCTTTCATAATTTCTTGATATAAGGTGTAAGGAATAGCACTCACACTAGCACCCATGTCACATAAGCCATGATAACAGTGATCTCCTAATTTAACTGAGATGACAGGCATGCCCACAGCGGGTCTATGTTTATCCCTTTTATCAGTTTTAGCAATTCTAGCAGCTTCTTCACAGAAATAAATAACATGCCCATCCATGTCTTCTTCTAAGAGATCTTTAACCATAGCTATGCTAGGTTCTACTTGATTTGTTCATCAGGTTTTGGTGTTCTAATATAGCTTTTGTTAACCACAGTTGAAACTTTAGCATGTTCCTTTATCCTAGCAGGAAAAGGTGGTTTCTCAATATAAGCAGAAGGAACAACTGGATCAACATTGTAAAGTATAGTTTCTTCTTTAACTGGTACCGGTTCTTTAATTTATTCTTTAATAGGTGGGTGATATTTAAACCACTTCTCTTTAGGGAGTTCAACATGAGTAGCAAATGATTCACAAAAGGAGGCTACTATCTCAGAGTCAAGTCCATATTTAGTGCTAAACTTTTGAAAAGCATCGGTATGCATAAAAGATTTAACACAATCATACTTAAGTTTAATACCCGACTCTTTACCTTCGTCGAGTTCCCAATCTTCAGAGTTTCGTTTAATTATTTCCAAGAGATCCCACTAGAACTCAATAGTCTTCTTCATAAAAGAACCAGCACAAGAAGTATCAAGCATGGTTTGATCATTACGAGAAAGCCGAGCATAAAAATTCTGGATAATAATTTCTCTTGAGAGCTCATGATTGGGGCATGAATATAACATTGACGTAAGCCTCCCCCAAGCTAGAGCGATACTTTCTCCTTCACGAGGCCAAAAATTATATATATAATTCCGATCACGATGAACTAGATTCATAGTATAATTTTTTTGATGAAACTCCAATTTCAAACGATTCCAATTCCATGATCCAATATCATCACATAGCCTATACCATGACCATGCTTTTCCCTTCAAAGATAAAGGGAAAACCTTTTTCATAACTTCATCCCTGGGTAAACCTGCAAGCTTAAACAATCCACAAATTTGTTCTACATATATCAAGTGCATATCAGGATGTTCAGTTCCATCTTCTGCATAAGGATTAGCTAGCAGTTGTTCTATCATACCCGAAGGAATTTCATATTCAATATTTTCAGTAGGTGCAGTAGGTTGAGGGGTAGCTAATTGTGGTTCCGGACGAGGTGAAGATACCCCGAACAAACCCCTCAAAGGATTGTTTTCCATAGTAACAAGTGACAATAAATTTCAGCACACTATATAAATGTTTCCTTACCAAAGGCGCTTCACTCCCCGGCAACAGCGCCAGAAAATAGCCTTGATGACCCACAAGTATAGGGGATCAATTGTAGCTCTTTTCGATAAGTAAGAGTGTCGAACCCAATGAGGAGCAGAAGGAAATGACAAGTAGTTTTGAGTAAGGTAATGTCTGCAAGTGCTGAAATTGTAAGTAGTGGAGTAGTTTGATAGCAAGATAATTTGTAACGAGCAAGTAACGATAGTAGTAGCAAAAGTGCAGCAAGGTAGCCTAATCCTTTTGAGGCAAAGGACTGGCCAAAACGGTCTCTTATGATAAGCAAAGTGTTGTTGAGGGTACACGGGAATTTCATCTAGTCACTTTCATCATGTTGGTTCGATTTGTGTTCGCTACTTTGATAATTTGATATGTGGGTGGACCGGTGCTTAGGTGATGTTCTTACTTGAACAAACCTCCTACCTATGATTAACCCTCCCGCAAGCATCCGCAACTACGAGAAAAGTATTAAGAATAAATTCTAACCATAGCATTAAACTTTTGGATCCAATCGGTCCCTTACGGAATAGCGCATAAACTGGGGTTTAAGCTTCTGTCACTCTCGCAACCCATCATCTAATTGCTGCTCCACAATGCGTTCCCTTAGGCCCAAATATGGTGAAGTGTCATGTAGTCGACGTTCACATGACACCACTAAGGAAATCACAACATACATACTATCAAAATATCGAACACATATCAAGTTCACATGATTACTTGCAACATGATTTCTCCCGTGACCTCAAGAACAAAAGTAACTACTCACAAATGATAAACATGCTCATGATCAGAGGAGTATTAAATAGCATAATGGATCTGAACATATAATCTTCCATCAAATAAACCATATAGTAATCAACTACAAGATGTAATCAACACTACTAGTCACCCACAAGTATCAATCTATAGTTCTGGTAACAAGATTGAACACAAGAGATGAACTAGGGTTTGAGATGAGATGGTGTTGTTGAAGATGTTGATGGAGATTGCCCTCCCCAAGATGGGAGAGTTGTTGGTGATGATGATGACGATGGTTTCCCCCTCCGGGAGGGAAGTTCCCTCGGCGGAATCGCTTTATCGGAGGGAAAAAGTGCTCCTGCCCAAGTTCCGCCTCGAGACGGCGGTGCTCCGTCCCGAAAGTCCTCCCCTTATTTTTTTTCTAGGTCAAAATGACTTATATACCAGAAGATGGGCACCGGAGGTGGGCCGAGGAGGGCACAACCCACCAGGGCGCGCCTGGGCTCCCTGGCGCGCTCAGGTGGGTTGTGCCCACCTGGTGGGCCCCCTCTGGTAGTTATTTGCTCCAATAATTCTTAAATATTCTGTAAAAAATCTCCGTGAAGTTTCAGCTTGTTTGGAGTTGTGCAGATTAGGTGGCCTGACGTAGGTTTTCCAGGTCCAGATTTCCAGCTGCCGGAATTCTCCCGCTTGGTGTATGCCTTGCAAATTATGAGAGAAAAGGCATTAGAATTACTTTAAAAAGCATTATTATGGACAAAAACATTATAAATAACAGTAAAAAAAACATGATGCAAAATGGACGTACCACACACTCAATGCAGGTTGTGTGTGTGTGTGTGGTGGTGGTGGTGGGGGGGGGGGGGGTTGAGCATGACAGAACCTGACATATCAACCTAATAAGCTTAGTTGATGACATCAAATTATTGGAGTCGCTTCCAAATCTCTTGCGCTGGTTGACATAATAACATGAGATGTTTGATATCTTTTCAAGACTTGATTACAAATAGGACAACTACCATTTGAGCCTATATGATGATTTTCCAGGATCACCTTGACCGGAATAGCTCCACGTAACACCTCCCGGCAAAAAAATCACTTCTCTGTGTGTTGTATTCTAATTTCCACAAGCTCTTCCGAACAGGGTTCAACACAGATGAACCAGCTCCACCTGAAAACATCATCAGATGTTCGAACTGGTGGCGCTACTCCACCTCTAGTAGACCAAACTAACGGTAAATGTGCCAGTTCTCATAAACTTCCATGCTATGAAATCCTCAAAGGAGTTGTCGAGTTGGTATGTAGCGGGATCCGCAGAATGTGACATGCATCAACCGTGGTAAAAAATAATGCGAACAAGATCTTCATCACATATGCTCCACTCTCGGGCACACTAAGATCAGGAACTTTCGGAATGGCACTTATACCTTGTCTCATCATTATCTTCCTGATCGGGCTAGAAGGGAATCAATGATCCGACCATATGTTTATATTACTGCCATCTCCAATCCTCAAAATGTGGCCCCGCTTGAACGTTGAATGCTCGCAGGCATGCTTTGCTAGGTGAAAGAAGAACCTTGTTTAGGACACACATTAAGAATATGGCAATTAGGGTAGTACTTTGCTTTGAGCATTCTCAGAACAAGTCTGCTTCCATGATTTATCATGTATTTAAACACATAATGTATTTTTAAAATGGTCGTCATGTATTTTAAAAATTGTTTATGGTTTAGTTTAAAATATGATTTTCAAAAATGTTCATGGTGTATTTAGAAAATATATTTTACCTAATATTTAGAAAATGTTCATCATGTAAAAAATGTTTATCATGTTTTCTTTCTATCATGCATTTAAAAAGCGTCATCACGTATCTCTACTATTAAAGGGGGGTTGATCGTTGTTGTTTGCCTTCGCCTCCACCCTTCCTCCATTTGGTTTTTCCCTCGTGTATGCCACTCATCTCACGCCCTGCATTAGCTCAACCAAATTAAATCAGATCTAACCAAAACGTCAACTAACAAAACTTTCCTTGTGTTCCTCTACCCATACCCAAATCAAATCAAGTGTTACCAAAATCTCAACTAAATCCAAATGGTCTTACCTTCCCAAATCAAATCAAGTGTTACCAAAATCTCAACTAAATCCAAATGGTCTTACCTTCCCCTATCGATACTCAAATCAAATCAAATTTTACAAAAGTCTAGAATATGGTGGGTGTGAGATATATGTCAGGCAAGATTGGTCTTGAACCACTAGAATATGTATGCCCGCACGAGCAATTAGCTACTATAAAAATGTTCAAAATGAATTTAGCAGATATTTATCATGTATTTAAAAAATGTTCATTATCTATTTCCAAAATTTTCTTGTGAATTTAAAATTTGTCCATCGTTGTATTTTATGAAATGTTTGTCGTGCAATATTTAACAATTATTAATATGTAACATTTTTCTTCAATTAAACTATGAATTAATTTTTAAATAAATGACAGAAAGGCTTTTCAATACACGACAACTAATCTTTAATACATGTTGGGCCTTTTTGGAAAATAAACTATGCACATTTTTAGTTACCCTATGAACATTCTAAAAATAGATGATGCACATTTTCTAAATCGCGATGAACAGTTTCTGATATGTGACAAATATGTTTTTCAATATACGAAGAAATTGTTTAAAATGATGGACAATTTTTGTTACACTAAGAACATCTTATATACATGATAACATTTTAGAAATACACTAAGAACAATTATTTTAATACATGAAGAATACATTTAAATACACGATGATCATATTTTGGGGAATACACGATGAACATTTTGAATTTGCAAAGATCATTTTTCCAATACACCATGAACATTTTAGATATATGCTTCATAGTATAATTGAAGAAAAATAATTGAGAAAGTAAAAGAAACCTAGGAAACCCGTATTTAAATCGGCACCAAACTACTACTGATGCACATTTTTGGTGAGCCACCTTGGAGGTCCGCAAAACTGCATATCAGTGATGCAGCCGCGTCGAGCTCGGGTGAGGAGGTGATCCGTCATTGTTTTCTTCGGTGGCTGCTGTAGTGGTGCCGAAGGCAGGTGACGGGCATTGGTGTCAAGCTCAGAGATGTTCCGTTATCTTTTCAGTTTTGTCGTGTCGGTCCTTATGTGACTTGTACTTTATTCTTTATGATATGAATGAGACACGTATTACCATGAAAAAAACATGCTTGCGAGTCATTTTTTTTTTTGAGAAAGAGAAGGCGTGCTTTGTGGGCCGAGCCCAACAGAAGCTCGAAATTGACGCTTCTTCTGATTCAAAGAGACCAGAGCGCCGCCCGTGTCCGTCTCGGCAGCAAACCGCTGGCAATGCCCCGGCGGCTTCCCCCTCCGGATCCATCTCCGTCGCGTCCTCCTCCTCCTTCAGATCCTTCTCCGGCGCATCGACGGAAGAGAAAGATGATCCCCGGCTCTGCCGGGGAGCTAGCCGCCAGCGTAGGTGAGCCGCCAGCCCCCCGGCCGTCATCATCCCCAACCTCAATCGTATTCCTTTTCTTCCTTCGCTTAGCTCCGGTGTGATCGCAGGTGAGGACTTTCTGAAAAATTTAGGGGTCGTGTTGGTGCTGCTAGAGACCCCATCCGGCTTCGCGATCTTCTACTTCTGTGGGCTCTTCCTCTACGCACCAGATGCACTGCGGGTAATGTGATCTACCTCCCTTCCTTCCTTCATTCCTTCGGTTAATCCATCATGCGCTAATGGCTTCCTCTTGTCCTCCATTACTAATCTACATCCAGAGCTTGTGGGTACACTTCGCTACTTGTGCTAGGGCAAAAAACGTGAGTCTTTCCTCTTCCCTCCCTTCTCTGTTATACCACTTCACCTTAGCACATGCAACTTTTTCTGAATTACATTGCAAAGATTGATTAACGAGGGCTTACTGAGTTGAGAATACATTAGGTTCCCTTGATTGAAACATTTCATGCTATTTGATTAATTTTGTCTTCTTGCCCCTGAACTGAACGTACTCACCTTTTGTTCAATTTCTCTTTCAATTATCAGGTTGTTTGGCTGAAGGAATTTCAAACTTTTGACGACAAGTCCAGTGCTATTAATGTTGTTTTTCTCGAATACGCACGAGTGTGCGTACTATATTATATAGAAGGAATCGGGGTAAAGAGCCCGTCCACGTTAGCATTACAGATTATATATATACACTGCACACTAACTCTACTTCCACCCTCCACCTAGTCTCAAAAACTATCTACTCTCCGCTGCCCACTCCTCCACCTCTGCAAAGAAGGCGCCCATGTCTCCTCGTAGTATGCCCGCCTTCTTCCATACATGGCCTTCTCTTACGACTGCATGGATAATCCTGTTCTTTGAAGGTGTAGCTCCGTCGAAGACAATCGAGTTGCGGTGCTTCCATATTTGCCATAGCCCTAGGATGATGATTGCATTTGCATCCCTCCCGGCCTTTCCTCTTCCTCTCTTGTCTTGGCACCATGCACCGAGGCTTCCATTCACAGTAGGTATCCATTCCGGTCTGTGTAGGGGATGACAGACCGCGGTCCACACTTCCCGCGCGACGACACACTGGAGCAAAATGTGGTTTATGCTCTCCTCTTCTTGGCTGCACATTGGGCAGCAACCCTGATGATCGAGCCCTCGTCTTGCCAGCCGATCGGACGTCCAGCACCTATCCTGGATTGCCAGCCATGTGAAGAAGCGGCAGGGCGTCGGTGCTCTAGATTTCCAAGTGAATTCGGCCGTGGGGACGACCTGCCTGCCCCAGAATTTGGCTGCATAGGCAGTCCTCGCTGAATAGCATCCGCTTGCTTCCCATGACCAAGTGATGGTATCATGTTGCGCTGGGTCAAGTTGAACTTCTTGGATCATGTTCCATAGCTGTAGATATTCCCTTAGCGAGTCAGTTGATACCTCTGGGCTTACTTGGGCGACCCAACCGTCATTCAGTAGGGCCTGGGCTACGGTGCATGTGTTCCTCGTTTTCTTCCTGACTCGGCCGTAGGTCAAGGGTGCAATCTCCACGATCCGGTGTCCTTCGAGCCATCTATCTTCCCAAAAGAGTGTTGTATTTCCGTCGCCGAGAACCCAGCGAGCAGCCGCGTTGAAGAGTTGTCTTGAAGCTTTTGGTACTGTGATGTCAAATTCTGCCCATGGTCGCGATGTGTCTGATCTCTGTAACCAAGGCCACCTGGCCTGCACAGCTTTGTTCATCCACCCTAGGTTGGGTATGCCTAATCCACCCGCCCATTTGGGGGCACACACAGCCTCCCAAGCGACTGCGCAGTTTCCGCCGGACGAGCTTGACTCAGCGCACCATAAGAAGCTGCGGCATATTCTGTTCATTGCTGAAATTGTCTTCTGTGGGAGGTCGAGCGCCATCATCGCGTGCAGCGGAATTGCACAGAGTACAGATTGAACAAGAAGCATTCTTCCACTCTTTGGCATCCTTGCTGCTTTCCATTTTGGCAATGCCGTTGCTAGTTGGTCCACAAGGCCTGATAGCTGTACATGTGACTGTTTTCTCAGGGTGAGCGGCAGACCAAGGTATTTGCATGGGAAGGCGCCTCTCGGGCATCCAAGTGCTCTCTCCACTGATTCCATGATCTCGTCAGAGCATCGTATAGGGTAAACCGCGCTCTTGGCAAGGTTGGCGCGGAGGCCCGATGCCTCCCCAAACAGGGTATAATGTTGATACAGGTGTTAACAAACATCTGACTGAGATGATCACAAAGTCGCGCCGCCCTGGGCAGGAACTACTTGTTGGGAAACCGGAATATAAATCCATAATTGAAACAAGCCTGGTGAGTATATAACTATATATGTAAGCTCCTAGTTTTCTTATATTTGGGAACAACTTGGATCACCATTATTATATCACCTCTTTTCAGGGAATACCCTGTTGGCATGATGAACTTGTGATGGAGGTAATGTGGGGATTGAAGCGTCTCCTGCCTGGTTTGGTGAGCAGAGAAAAAATGGTCGCCACCTTAAGAAAATTTCCGGCATCGAATGTGAGAACTGTGATGCTTTTGAGGAGAAACGTTCTCCAGGCTTTCGGTGCATTGGTCGCCACCTTAAGAAAATTTCCGGCATCGAATGTGAGAACTGGGGCCTTCTGAAACTTGCGACAGCTTTTAAGATCATATGCAGCCGTGAAATTGACGGTTCTGATGAGGTAAAACCATACATACAAACTATGCGAATGGGTTCTCTGCTAGCTGCTCGCCGTGCATTTCATCTACAATTGTGACAGCTTTTAACAAAGCCTTGTCTCTTGCAGATGTTTCCAGAAGACGTGCAAAAAAAGTTGCTGGATGACGCGGATAAATACGAAAAGAAGATAAATAAGTTAGTTTGCCTGTTGCATCACAAACAGATAGAGTCGAACCATCAGACCAAGACTCGTCACAAAGATATGTTGGCTGTCCTGGTAAAGAAAGCGAAAGAAGCGCATGAGGCTGAACTAGCGGATGTCCCGTGAGAAGTAACACTGTAAATAAACGCTGGCCAACGGATGGTTGTATAACCCGTAGAGGTTTTGGCATGCACCAAGTAGAGTGTTCTAGTAAACTAGTAAAACAGTTCACAGAAATTTCGTTGGTCTTGCTTCCTAAATCTGAAGAAACTCTATCGAGCTTGTTTCAGAACAAAATTTACATTGCCTCCATTCGGTTTGAAGTTTACTGTCAAGGATTACCAGCTTTAAGCTGGTAACAAATTTCAAATGAAGGGCGCTTCATTCGCTCTGCTACTGATGGGCGCTTTGATAGCTCAAGATGGTCATGTACCTCAGCTAACTAGACAAGTAGTATCATGCTAATTAATGATGACTAAAATTTCTGACACTTGAGTTAAAACATTACAATGAACTTGCTCCACAACATCAAGGATTCCCTCAAAAAAATAAGGTAACTATGAAGGATTGACCTCTGTAAGAATCAAGAGTGATAAGAGAGTACTCTTTCTGGTTCCCCCTTTCAGCCTTCGTTTAAACACCTTGTAAACCAGAAAAGGAATAGAAAAACAAAAATACTTATCAGAGCCAGGTTTCGATCCTGGGACCTGTGGGTTATGGGCCCACCACGCTTCCGCTGCGCCACTCTGATTTGCTTGTTTCATTAGTGCAAGGGTACTTTATTTAAACGTTCCTGATCAACAGCATAACCAATGAACACCACGACTGATCTTGCAACCAAAGGAGCTACTTTTACACCTACTGATATTGACTGACTGACTGATCATGACCATACAGAATATGTGTAAATGTGTGCTTCCATTGGAGGCCTCCGTATTGCACAACTTTTTATCTAAAAAATGTCTTCAAGGTAATCGCTCAACAGTCAACACCCTAGAATGCACCATGACAAATGTTTCTGAGATGAGAATCCCAATGGCAGTACAGCGCTGATCCTTCACCCTCTGTTCATGATTAGTCAGTTAGTCAATACAGTGAATAAACGCAAATATTTCTTACCGGAGAGACCTAGGCGTCTGCAATGTATTTTTACAGTCAGCAGTTCCTGGGAGTAGCTTAACGCTTCTCATCTTCAAAACATGCTCAGCACAGAACATCAGATTACTAACTAAAGTGCAGTAACGCAGGCAACTACTCCCTCCATTCCTAAATATAAGCCTTTTTAGACATTTTAAATGGACTACAACATACGGATGTATGTAGACATATTTTAGAATGTAGATTCACTCATTTTGTTCCGCATATAATCACTTGTTGAAATCTCTAGAAAGACTTATATTTGGGAACGGAGGGAGTAGATTTTAGATGAAAACACAGTTCATAACACACCTAACGCTTCACGGAAACAATTAGCACTATTGTTGAGAGAGGCATAACTGAAAGTAACCAGGATATCACTGGTGACAAATTGGGTTTACGTGCAATGGTTGCTGAAATTTCAAAAATGCAAGCATTTAATCTAGAGCAACCTAACTTTCTGTAACATTATGAAGAGAGAGATCATAGCTTAGTTGGAGTTTTAAGAGTGAACATGATAGTAAGTATCATCAACAGAGAGCAAAAGCAGTGCATCAACCATCTCACAGTTATTAAACAGACTATTTTATATCTGGTTTGTGTTGCACTCCTTGGTCACGCATTCTTGCGGCATGAATGCATAAACGCGGAGATTGGGTATTCCCATAGGCAAGTAGCTAAGTACTTTGCCACAAACTTGGATGCTGATAAATATGTAATGTGTGACAGATATCCAAATATTCCAAATCAGAGTTACACTTTCTTCATCAGAAAAAGGGGGAAACTCATATGACCCTCAGGAGTCAGGCTTGTTACTTTAATTTACCACCTTGTTTTTCAGTACGAAGTTTCAAGTATACTCTTTCAATTGTCAGCCGAACTCTCAGGAGGCTGGTACTTTACTGGAAGCAACTCTACATGCTCCCTTAGTTTCCCTTCCCCTGAGAAGAGAGATACTATTAATGAAATCGTTGAAACTTCAAGTGACAGATGGTTTGCATCAAGTTTAGCGAGATAAGTTGCAGCCTTTACAACTGCACCATTCTCCAGCAACACTCTGACCACGTGATTTAGCAGTCTGGAGTCAGGAGCACAGCCAGCCTTCTCCATTGCTAAAAACATATCATCAGCCTCTGCCAGCAACCCTTCTTTTATGAAATTCGTCATCATTACACTGTAAGTCACAACAGAAGGCACCAACCCAATGGCTGATATAGTAGCAAACAAATCCTTGGCTTCTTCAATTCTCCTAGTTTTAAACATAGCAGAAATCATGGTATTGATTGTTATGACATTAATCTTCAATTTCATAGCACGTAATTTGTTGAACAGCTCTATCGCTTCATCAGTGCAATTGTTTCTACAAAGTCCATGAAGAACTATGTTGTATGTGCCAATGCCCACTGGTATGCCACTTTCGCTCATCGTACAGAATTTTTCCTTTGCAGAAACTGCTCTCCCGGAGCGAAACAGCCCATCAAGTATAATGTTGTACATAATAGCTGTGGGCTTAACCCCGCTGAGTGACATTTCCCTGAAAAGACTCAATCCATCGGCGATCCTGCCAATTTTACAGTAGCCATTAAGAAGTATACCATATGTAAAAGCATCAGGTTGGAGGCCAGCAGACTTCATAGCATCAAGTACTCTCAGTGCTTCCTCCACCTTGCCAACAAGGCAATATCCATCCATCAGTGAATTGTACATAATAACATCAGGCGGACGACCAATACCCACAATGAAGTCAAACATATCCTGTGCATCCTTCACCTTTCCTTCTTTGCTCAGGTTGTTTATTACAGGATAGAAGAATACACTGTTAGAACACAGACCTCTATTAACTGCTTCAGAAATCAATTCCTTGGCTTTCACAAAATCACCATTAGAGCAAGAACCCAGAACCAGGCATTGGTAAACAGCTTTGTTGGGTGAAACTCCTTGATTGACCATCTGATTAAATTTGTCCAGAGCAGCATCCACCCTACCCATTTTGCAAAGTGAATCCATTACAATTTGATAGCCAAATACATCTGGGTTTACTCCTTGTTGCCTCATTACTTCAAACATGTGCATAGCCTCATCCATCAGCCCACGTTTAGAATATGCATTGATCAGTATGTTGAAAACATGGTGGTTAGGTACAATACCATTCTGTAGCATCAAATTGAAGAGACCAGTCATATCATCGAAGTATCCTTCTTTAGCATACCCATTTAGCATAATAGAGTAGGAGACAATATTAGGTTTTTGGCCCTTTGCAGCCATGGAGTCAAAAATAACTCTAGCATCCTTTGTCCTTCTATGCTTGCAAAGTGAATCCATAAATGAGTTCCACGCGACAGCATCTGGTAGAACACCAACACTTACCATTTCCTTGAATACTCTAGCTGCCGCCTTCCACTGACCCGAAGCGGAATATCCATGTATCAGGCTAGTATATGTCCTGATGTTGGGTTCAATTCCTTGATCAACCATTTGCCGAAGGACCACTTCTGCCTTGTCCATTGCTCCGGATTTGCTTAGTGCGTCGATAATTGAGTTGTAGATCACCAAATTAGGTTGAACTCCCAGTTGGATCATCTGATGGAAGAGATTGCACGCTTTGTCTACTTCGCCTTGTTTAAAACAGCCGTTGATTACGATGCTGTACGAGAAGACATTAGGCACACAGTCCAGTTCAGGTGTCCGGTGGAGCAGCAAGTCCACAGCCTCATTTGTACGCTTGACCTGGCAGAGCCCCTTGAGGAGGTTGTTGAAGGAGATGACATTCAAGCACAGCCCCAATCTGAGGAGGCGGCCAAAGAAGGCAACCACCAAGTCCGGGCGGCCTGCACGGCAGCAGCAGTCCATGAGAATGGAATAGGTACAGAGCGTGGGCGACACCACCCGTGCACCAGCGCCTCGGGACATGCGGTTGAAGAGGGCGATGGCAAGGCCCGGGCCATCGCTGCAGGTAGATGAGGGTGGAGCATGGGCTAGTGCGGCAAGAAAGTTGTTCAGCCCGCGTTCCGGGACGGCGGCGGCTTGGCTCAGCAATTCGTCGAACAGGTGGTGCGCCTCCTCCGGTCTTAGCGTTCCGTCACACACGCGCTCTGTGGCGGCAGCCAAGGCGGCGAGAGGGGCTCGTGGCTGTGGCGAAGGAGCCCTGAAGGAGGAGGTTGCATTGCTGGTGAAGATGGAGGACAGCCGGCCGGTCGGCATTGCTGGCCGTCTCCAGCGGAGCTCGGCGCGCAACTGCCGCGGGTCTCGCCCTCCGGGAAGGCTGACCGTGCGTGCGCCCCCGCACCGCGCTCTAGTGGCGTCACCCGCGATGCTCGGCGCGCGCGCGCACTAACCAAGCACTCGGGGGAACCGCTCGCCGCCGCCGCGGGTAGCAATCGATGCCCTCAACAGTGGCGATGAAGAGGAGCGGCAAGCGCAGGACGAGCAGCGCACCTCCGTCAGAGAGAAAGGGGACTCAGGAACTCCGGTGGTCCTGGCCGCCGGCGAGCGGCGTGGGAGGCGGTTGACGAATCTAGACTGTGAACGGAGAGGGGTGAGGTTGCCGGCGGAGTGGGGGAGTTGGATTTATGCCGTTGAATCCTTGGTCCAATCCAATCGTAGGCGGTACCCAAACACTTTTTTTTCTTCTAAGGAACATATGTAATTTTATTCATTTCTCGTATAAAACCGGTCGGTTACTCTACACGTTATGCTTGTGTGCTTCAGTGGATGATGTGCGGGCCTCCTTTACCGCCTGGCCCAGCCTTGCAGTGTCGGGTGGTAGGTGCGACATATGCCAACGGATGGCTTATCATTGTGGGAGCCAGTAAGGCATCGCCGGTGTCTGGAAACGGGATAAGGCGAAGACATGCACGCCGGCGAGTCTTACCCAGGTTCGGGGCTCTCCGTGGAGATAACACCCCTAGTCCTGCTCTGCGGGGTCTCCGCATGATCACTAGATCAACACAAGTAGCTACAAGAGGCTCCTTGAGCTGTTTGGCTAGAGGAAGAAGAAGGGCAAGGCTAGCTCTCCTCTTCCCTCTACGTGGTGTCTAAAACTCTAAGAGATCAACCCTTTGCATGGGTGCCCTGGGGGTTTATATAGGCCTACCCCCCAGGGGTACGATGGTAATCCGGCTGGACGCGGGTCTCAGCCGTCAATGTCTGTTCTCGCCGGCTTTTTCGCCGACCGCCGGTCGGCGGGCCCCGATGGCGGCTAGTTACTGTAGCCTCGCCCCTGGTGACGAGGGCTTTGCTGAGGTAAGCATGGCTACAGTGCCGCCATCTAGCGGGCTCTTACTGTAGCCTTACCCCGTCTTGTCTTCTTAATGGTGCACATACTTTGAGGGAGGGAGGTAGCCGGCTAGTGGGAGCCGGCTACGCCCCAGGCCGACTGGCGAAAGCATGGCCGCCTTCGATCGTCTCTCTGGTTGGAGGGGCCCGCCGCCTGCGGGCCGTACCGGCGCCTATCATGGGTGGCGTCATGGTCAACATGGCAACAGTGCCACGCCGGACGGGTGATGGCCGACCCGTACGGCACACTGTGGCCAGGCGTGCTCCGGGATTCGGGGGTGGCAGGTTGTACTGTAGCCATGCCCCATCTCATCACCGTTAGGTGGGTGCAGTCCTTGAGGGCGCGGTCTTGGCCGGCTTCTGGGAGTCGGTCCTCTTGTGGCCGGCTTCTGGGAGGCGGCTTCTGAGATAGCCGGCTAGGGGGAGGCGGCCCTGTGAGGTAGCCGGCTAGGGGAAGGCAGCCCTGCGTGTTGGATGCTTGTAGGTTCCATCAGCTTGATAATTTCTTGAAGTGCCAGGGGGAGTCGGTTAGACTACCCGTGGCCATTTACTCCGACATGCAGTGTGCCTCGCACGTGTCCTGTGTGAGAAAAGACATGCCGCACGGTGAAACCCTAGCCAATTGTTTGCGTCTTGGAGCCATCAATCGCTCGCCTCTCCAGCCCCGCGCCCCTCCTCCCATTCTCTCAACCACGACTGCGCCGCCTCCTCCTCCCCTCCGCTGCTCTCGAAGCCCCATGGCGTGGTCACTACCACCTTCGGGACGAATGCAGGAGAGGAGCCATGGAGGAAGACAATGGCGGCGCAAATCGATCCAGCGCCATGGGTCAACCCCTAGTGCAGGAAGATGGGAGGGGGAGAGAAGGATGGAGAGAGAGAGAGAGAGAGAGAGAGAGAGAGACGGGAAAGAGAAAAGGGAGGTGCGCCAGTTGACGAGAGAGGTAATCGGACGACGTTTTTTTTACGTTGGCGAGGTCGTGCAGGACCTGGCGGTTGGCAGCGGCTCGATCCGCTCCTGGATCGGGAGCTATGAGGAGATTGGGCTCGGGCGCGATGCACGGGAGGCTCGGCTCTGCCTCTTCCTCACTCAGCAAGAGCAGCGTATGCAGAGCGATGTTGTGTGATAACCCACAAGTGTAGGGAGTGACGACAGTCTTCGAGGGTAGTATTTCATCCAAATTTACTGATTCGACACAAGAGGAGCCATATAATATTTATGAGCCTTAGCAGTTGAGTTATCAATTCAACCACACCTGAGAAATTGTCTCTCTGCAGCAAAATGTTTAGTAGCACATTAGTAATAGTAACAGAAATAATAAGAGTTTGCATTTTTGTGCTGATTGTGACAGCAACATCAATAGCAACTTAGCAAAGATTGTGAAAAAACGCAGGCATTGGATCAGTGATAGATATTTCTGTTGGGTGATATTCATCATATAACAGTCACAACCTAGAGCGATACACGATAGCTTCAATTCATCAATGTAATGTAGGCATGTATTCCGTATATAGTCATACGTGCTAATAATAATAACTTACATGCCATCTTTTGCCCTACCCACCCATGGCAGTGGGGTCCATAAGGAAATCTAAGGGATGTTAAGGTCTCTTTTTAATAGAGAACCGGAACAAAGCATTAGCACTTAGTGAATACATGAACTCTTCATACTATGGTAATCACCGGAAATAATCTCAATTATTGTCACCTTGGGGTATGCGAATCATAACACGTAATAGGTGCATACAACTTGCAAGATAGGATTCAAAACACACATATATTCATTAAAACATAATAGGTTCACATCTGAAATCATGGCACTCGGGCCTTGGTGGCAAGCATTAAGCATAGCAAAGTCATAGCAACAACAATCTCAAAACATATGGATACTAGGGATCAAGCCCTAACAAATTGACTCTATTACATGAAAAATCTCATCCAACTCCATCACCGTCTAGCAAGCCTACGAATGAATTACTCACTCCCGGTGGTGAGCATCATAGAATTGTTGATGGAGAAGGGTTGATGATAACGACGACGACCAATTTCACCCCCCGGAGCCCCAACAGACTCCAGATCAGCGGTGACGGCGGCTCCGTATCGTAAAACACAATGAAACTATCTCTTTGATCTTTTCTCTCCGCTAAACGATCTTTATAGAGTTGGAGTTAGGGTCGCCGGAGGCTTGAGGGGCCCACAAGCTCACAGGGCGCGCCTCTGAGCTTGTGGCTCTTGGGTGCCCCCCTCTAGTAGTTCTCTTCGCCTATATTTTTCATATATTCTGGAAATAATCTTTGTAAAATTTCAGCTCATTCCGAGAACTTTTATTTCTGCACAAAAGTAACACCATAGCAATTCTGTTGAAAACAACAATAGTTCGGGTTAGTTCCATTCAAACCATGCAAATTAGATTTCAAAACAAGAGCAAAAATGTTTGAAAAGGTAGATATTTTTGGGACGTATCATTGTGGCAGATGACGGCTCGTACGACGGTGTGGTGGACGGCGACCTCAGTGGGAGGGGGTGGCTGGGTGTGGGGGACGACACCTGTAGCTCGTGCTCTACCCAACATGAGTACTTGCCACATCTGAACTTTACATTCTATAGCTTTCAGATTCCTTGATTGTCCAGCACACACTTCTCTGATGCTTTTGTGCTTTTGATTTGGTGTGAATTATTTAGAACATGATCACTGGTGCTGCTCAAATGGATGGTTGTATTCTTGTTGTGTCAGCTCCTGATGGCCCGATGCCACAAACAAAGGAGCACATTCTTCTAGCTCTACAGGTTCCAAATTCTTAGAGCATCTCCAGCCGCGCCCCCAACAGGCCCTCCCCAGGCGATTTTTTTAGCCCGGGCAAAAATTGGCCCAGTCGCCCCCCCAACATCTCATTTAGCGGCGGTTTGGACCGAAATAACAGCCGGCGCTCCCGAGCCGAACCCAAGCACCGGGGGGTCGCCTGAGGGGGCCGGCAGAAGCGAAAAGGGGCGTGGGGCCGCTCTGTCGGCGAGAGGAGGCCCTTTTCCCGCCGTTTCCTCCCGCTTTCCCCCTCGGCTTCCCTCTCATTCTCCATTCCTCCCGCCAATCTCCTCCTCCTCCCCTCCCAGCCGGCCGCCATGCCGCCGAAGAATTACGTGGTCCCCCACGTCGCGACGGATGCCACAACCGCCCAACCGAAGCAGAGGAAGCAGAGGGTGCCGCCGTCCAAGCCCCGGGGCATGTCTAACGCCGATTGGAGGGCCGAAGTTTAGCGCCGGGAGGCTGTCACCACCGACCGGTGGAACAGGGCAAACTGAAAGTGCGTTATATCGACTAGAGGGGGGGTGAATAGGCGATTTTTATGAATTCTTCACTGAGGAATTTCAGGGTGAGGAAATTCCTAAGCGAAGAACTACTTGTAGCGGAATAAGTACTTAGATGTAGACATAACAGAACACAAGCATGGTCATCATGATGAAATGAAGACAAACACAGAGTACAGAAAGCGTAAACACAGGATAACACAGGATGAAGACAAACAGACTGAAGAAATTGAACTGAGGAAATTGAGAAAGTCTTCAGTCAAAGTCTTCAAACACAGATATGAACAAGCACACAACACAGTTATGAGGAAATGAAAAAGTTGAGGAAATAGAACCAGTAAGCTTGGTGAAGACAATGATTTGGTAGACAAGTTCCAACTGTTGTCTCAGTTGTACGTCTGGTTGGAGCGGCTAGGTATTGAAACCTGAGGACACACAATCCCGGACACACAGTCCTCACCGTATTCTCCTTGAGCTAAGGTCACACAGACCTCGCCCAATCACTCGTGGTAAGTCTTCAGGTGACTTCCAAACCTTCACAAACTCGGTCACTCGGCGATCCACAATTTTCTCTTGGATGCTCAGACCATGACGCCTAACCGTCTGGAAGAAGCACAGTCTTCAAAGGTAACAAGCGTCGGATCTACGCAAGATCAATCTCTTCAGTGATGCTCAATCACTTTGGGTTTGTAGGTGTTTGGGTTTGGGTTTTTCCTCACTTGATGATTTTCGCTCAAAGTCCTTGGAGGATGGGATGCTCTCAATTGACAGGTGTCAGTTTCTCTCGGAGCAGCCAACCAGCTAGTGGTTGTAGGGGGCGGCTATTTATAGCCTAGGGAGCAACCCGACATGATAAGACATAAATGCCCTTCAATAATATGACCGTTAGGTGGGTAGATATTTTGGGACAGCTGGCGCGCAGCACAGCAACGGTCGGATATTTTGAGGCTCAAATTCCTCAGGGCTATCATGCTCCTCACTATGTAGGCAATCCGCACTGGTGAATTCCTAACTCCTCAGTCAGAACAAATTCCTCAGCGACCAAAAGAACTCCGTCTCTGTCACTGAAGAAATTGACTGAGCTGTATGAGATTTCCAATGGCTTCACTCAAAGGGATTGGTAGGTGTAGGATTTTGAGTTGAGCATCACATGGAAATTTTTCTTTAGTATTTCCTCGACCCCCTTTAACAGTACGGTATTTCCTATGACTCAAGAAAGAGAAAATGAAACTACGAAAACAAAAGTCTTCACGCTTCATGTTCCTCGTATGAATATCAAGTCTTCAGGTCACACCAATTTCTTCACTTTCAAAGTCTTCAGAAAGTCTTCAGAAAACCAAAGTCTTCAGTCGAAGATATTCATTTTTAGGGGTTGACTTTCTCTGTAAATATCAAACTCCTCATAGACTTATAGACCTGTGTACACTCATAAACACATTAGTCCCTTAACCTATAAGTCTTCAATACACCAAAATCACTAAGGGGCACTATATGCACTTACAATCTCCCCCTTTTTGGTGATTGATGACAATATAGGTTAAGTTTTCAACGGGGGATAATCATATGAAGTGTAAATACTGATATTGAGGAATTTGATTGCAAGATATAGAAGAACTCCCCCTGAAGATGTGCATAGTGAGGAATTTGCTTTTGAAGCAATGCACACTTGAAGAGTAGAATCATGGAGATCTCCCCCTATATCTTGTAATTCATACACGCATTTGACATATAATATGAAGAATTTGAAATGCATGATGAAATATGGTGACTGATGTAATTCAGCATGCGTGCATCAACATTAATGAGGAATAAGCATGCAAAAAATCACAACAAAAGTATCAGGCCACCATAGAGTTTAAGTTTACAACTCGGTCGAATAAAGTCTCAGAAGAACGAGAGTTGTAACTTTGCAAAAAACACCCATATAGGTAGACCCGCTTGAAGACTAACTCAAATTTCTCCCCCTTTGTCATCGAATGACCAAAAGGATCGAAAATAAGGACTAACGCCCCTGAAGAATATCAAGTTGATGAGGGAGCGCCAGCGTTGTTGGGGTCGTTTGTTGTTGTAGGGCCTGCCGTAGTGTCGTCCAAGTCTTCATATTCGTCGGTGTCGCGTGATGAAGAATAGGAGCTGGCCACCAAGGAAGGAACCTTGACCTTCTTGTATTTCTTCGGTGGAGGTGCAGACCAGTCAAAATCCTCCTTGAGACCAATTTGCTTCAGATCTTCTTCACCATATAGATGTGACAGAATAGCCCAGGTGCGACCGAAGACTTCATGGAGGTAGTAATGGTTTTTCTTCACTGCATTATGTGTAGCAGTCATGTTGTGAAGAATAGAATCAAACTGACGCTTAAACCATTTATGGTTTTGATCCACCTTTTGGTGAAGACTGAGAAGAAGCTCACGGTCAGTCATCACTCTTGGAGCTGTGGCTTGAGGATTTGGCTTGGATGCATTGGCAGCAGAATCATGAGTGGCAGAGTCATCATTGGTGGAATAGGATGCAGCTTTGCGAAACTGACCATCCAATGGACGAATGCCTTCGTCTATAACAGAAGCGGCCTTGCCCTTTTCATCAGCTGAGGAAAATTTCCTTTTGAGGACTTCAATGGGGGGCAAGTAGCTGCAATGGTTGAGAGTGTCATCCTTGTAGTTGAGCGAAGACCTTGTTCTAATGAATCTTATAATCCAAGGTGCGTAAGGCTTCAACTCAAACGGAGAGAGTGCCACATTTGCCAGAGTCCTAAGGAAGAAATCGTGATAATTGACAGGAATGCCATGAATGATGTTGAATAGCAGATTCTTCATGATGCCAACAATTTCCTCATCAGATGAGTCGTGGCCTTTGATAGGACTCATAGTCTTCGTCAGAATGCGATAGACTGTTCTTGGTACATACAACAATTCCTTCACGAGGAATTTGGTCCTTGGGGCTTGACCTGGCATCAGAGGCTTCCTAAGCACTTGCATGTAATGAGAAGTGAGTTCTGGCTCCTGGTACAGGCAGCGAGCTCCTTCAATGGGTGGAATGATGGGCAGGAGCTACCTCTTGAGCACTGTGTTGGTTTTCCCTTGAAGAGGAAAGGGTGATGCAGCAAAGTAGCGTAAGTATTTCCCTCAGTTTTTGAGAACCAAGGTATCAATCCAGTAGGAGGCCACGCACGAGTCCCTCGCACCTACACAAACAAATAAATCCTCGCAACCAACGCAATAAAGGGGTTGTCAATCCCTTCACGGTCACTTACGAGAGCATAAGTATTTACGATGGGTGAACAAATTACTGTTGAGCAATTGACAGAATTGAGCATAGTTATGAGAATATCTAGGTATGATCATGTATATAGGCATCATGTCCGAGACAAGTAGACCGACTCCTGCCTGCATCTACTACTATTACTCCACACATCGACCGCTATCCAACATGCATCTAGAGTATTAAGTTCATAAGAACAGAGTAATGCTTTAAGCAAGATGACATGATGTAGAGGGATAAATTCATGCAATATGATATAAACCCCATATTGTTATCCTCGATGGCAACAATACTATACGTGCCTTGCTGCCCCTACTGTCACTAGGAAAGGACACCGCAAGATTGAACCCAAAGCTAAGCACTTCTCCCATTGCAAGAAAGATCAATCTAGTAGGCCAAACCAAACTGATAATTCGAAGAGACTTGCAAAGATAACCAATCATACATAAAAGAATTCAGAGAAGATTCAAATATTGTTCATAGATAAACTTGATCATAAACCCACAATTCATCGGTCTCAACAAACACACCGCAAAAGAAGATTACATCAAATACATCTCCACGAGAGAGGGGGAGAACATTGTATTGAGATCCAAAAAGAGAGAAGAAGCCATCTAGCTAATAACTATGGACCCGAAGGTCTGAGGTAAACTACTCACACATCATCAGAGAGGCTATGGTGTTGATGTAGAAGCCCTTCGTGATCGATGCCCCTTCCGGCGGAGCTCCAGAACAGGCCCCAAGATGGGATCTCACGGGTACAGAAGATTGCAGCGGTGGAATTAGGTTTTTGGCTCCGTATCTGGTAGTTTGGGGGTATGTAGGTATATATAGGAGGAAGAAGTACATCGGTGGACCAACAGGGGGCCCACGAGGGTGGAGGGCGCGCCCAGGGGGGTAGGCGCGCCCCCTACCTCGTTGCTTCCTGGTTGATTTCTTGACGTAGGGTCCAAGTCCTCTGGATCACGTTCGTTCCGAAAATCACGTTCCCGAAGGTTTCATTCCGTTTGGACTCCGTTTGATATTCTTTTTCTGCGAAACTCTGAAATAGGCAAAAAACAACAATTCTGGGCCGGGCCTTCGGTTAATAGGTTAGTCCCAAAAATAATATAAAAGTGTATAATAAAGCCCAATAATGTCCAAAACAGAATATAATATAGCATGGAGCAATAAAAAATTATAGATATGTTGGAGACGTATCAAGCATCCCCAAGCTTAATTCCTGCTCGTCCTCAAGTAGGTAAATGATAAAAACAGAATTTTTGATGTGGAATGCTACTTGGCATAATTTCAATGTAATTCTTCTTAATTGTGGTATGAATATTCAGATCCGAAAGATTCAAGATAAAAGTCCAATATTGACATAAAAATAATAATACTTCAATTATACTAACTAAGCAATTATGTCCTCTCAAAATAACATGGCCAAAGAAAGTTCATCCCTACAAAATCATATAGTTTAGTCATGCTCCATTTTCGTCACACAAGAATGCTCTCATCATGCACAATCCCGATGACAAGCCAAGCAATTGTTTCATACTTTAGCAATCTAAAACTTTTCAACTTTCACGCAATACATGAGCATGAGCCATGGACATAGAATTATGGGTGGAATAGAATATAATGATGGGGGTTATGTGGAGAAGACAAAAAGGGAGAAAGTCTCACATCAACGAGGCTAATCAATGAGCTATGGAGATGCCCATCGATTGATGTTAATGCAAGGAGTAGGGATTGCCATGCAACGGATGCACTAGAGCTATAAATATATGAAAGCTCAACAAAAGAAACTAAGTGGGTGTGCATCCAACTTGCTTGCTCACGAAGACCTAATGCATTTGAGGAAGCCCATTGTTGGAATATACAAGCCAAGTTCTATAATGAAAAATTCCCACTAGTATATGAAAGTGACAAAACAAGAGACTCTCTATCATGAAGATTATGGTGCTACTTTAAAGCACAAGTGTGGTAAATAGGATAGTAACATTGTCCCTTCTCTCTTTTCTCTCTCATGTTTTTGGGACTTCTCTTTTTTTATGGCCTTTCTCTTTTTTTCCTCACTTGGGACAATGCTCTAGAAAATGATGATCATCACACTTCTATTTATTTACAACTCAATGATTACAACTCGATACTAGAACAAAGTATGACTCTATATGAATGCCTCCGGCGGTGTACCGGGATATGCAATGAACCAAGAGTGACATGTATGAAAGAATTATGAATGGTGGCTTTGCCACAAATACTATGTCAACTACATGATCATGCAAAGCAATATGACAATGATGAACGTGTCATGATAAACGGAACGGTGGAAAGTTGCATGGCAATATATCTCGGAATGGCTATGGAAATGCCATAATAGGTAGGTATGGTGGCTGTTTTGAGGAAGATATAAGGAGGTTTATGTGTGAAAGAGCATATCATATCACGGGGTTTGGATGCACCAGCGAAGTTTGCACCAACTCTCAATGTGAGAAAGGGCAATGCACGGTACCGAAGAGGCTAGCAATGATGGAAAGGTGAGAGTGCGTATAATTCGTGGACTCAACATTAGTCATAAAGAACTCACATACTTGTTGCAAAAATCTACAAGTCATCAAAAACCAAGCACTACGCGCATGCTCCTAGGGGGATAGATTGGTAGGAAAAGACCATTGCTCGTCCCCGACCGCCACTCATAAGGAGAACACTCAAAGAACACCTCATGTTTCAAATTTGTTACATAACATTTACCATATGTGCATGCTACGGGACTTGCAAACTTCAACACAAGTATTTCTCAACTTCACAATTACTCAACTAGCACGACTTTAATATCACTACCTCCATATCTCAAAACAATCATCAAGCATCAAACTTCTCTTAGTATTCAACACACTCATAAGAAAGTTTTTACTAATCTTGAATACCTAGCATATTAGGATTATTTAAGCAAATTACCATGCTGTTTAAGACTCTCAAAATAATCTAAGTGAAGCATGAGAGATCAATAGTTTCTATAAAACAAATCCACCACCGTGCTCTAAAAGATGTAAGTGAAGTACTAGAGCAAAAACTATATGACTCAAAAGATATAAGTGAAGCACATAGAGTATTCTAATAATTTCCGAATCATGTGTGTCTCTCTCAAAAGGTGTGTACAGCAAAGATGATTGTGGTAAACTAAAAAATAAAGACTCAAATCATACAAGACGCTCCAAGCAAAACACATATCATGTGGTGAATAAAAATATAGCTCCAAGTAAAGTTACCGATGGAAGTAGACGAAAGGGGGGATGCCTTCCGGGGCATCCCCAAGCTTTGGCTTTTAGGTGTCCTTAGATTATATGGGGGTGCCATGGGCATCCCCAAGCTTAGGCTCTTGCCACTCCTTGTTCCATAATCCATCAAATCTTTCACCCAAACTTGAAAACTTCACAACACAAAACTCAGCAGAAAATCCCGTGAGCTCCGTTAGCGAAAGAAAACAAAAGACCACTTCAAGGTACTGTAATGAACTCATTATTTATATATATTGGTGTTAAACCTACTGTATTCCAACTTCTCTATGGTTTATAGACTAGTACTAGCCATAGATTCATCAAAATAAGCAAACAACACACGAAAAACAGAATCTGTCAAAAACAGAACAGTCTGTAGTAATCTGTAACTAACGCAAACTTCTGGAACTGAAAAAATTCAGCCAAAATAGGAAGACCTAGACAATTTGTTTATTGATCAGAAGCGATTGGAATAAATATTTTATCACGTTCTGGTGATTTTTAACAATTGTTTTCGTGAACAGAAAGTTTCTGGAATTTACAGCAAGATCAAATAACTATCATCCAAGAAGATCCTATAGGTTTAACTTGGCACAAACACTAATTAAAACATAAAAACACATCTAACAAGAGGCTAGATCAAAGATTTATTCCAAAACATAAGCAAAAAGCAAAAAAACTAAAAATAAAATTTGGTTGCCTCCCAACAAGCGCTATCGTTTAATGCCCGTAGCTAGGCATAAAAGCAAGGATAGATCTAGGTATTTCCATCTTTGGTAGGCAATCCATAAGTGGCTCTCATGATAGATTCATAAGGTAATTTTATCATCTTTTTAGGGAAGTGTTCCATGCCTTTCTTTAATGGAAATTGGAATATAATATTCTCTTCCTTCATATCAATAATTGCACCAATCGTTCTAAGGAAAGGTCTACCAAGAATAATAGGGCATGAAGGATTGCAATCTATGTCAAGAACAATAAAGTCTACGGGCACATAGTTCCTATTTGAAACAATAAGAACATCATTAATTCTTCCCATAGGTTTCTTAATAGTGGAATCCGCAAGGTGCAAGTTTAGAGAGCAATCATCAAATTCACGGAAACCTAGTAAATCACATAAAGTCTTTGGAATCGTGAAAACACTAGCACCCAAATCACACAAAGCATAGCATTCATGATCTTTAATTTTAATTTTAATAGTAGGTTCCCACTCATCATAAAGTTTTCTAGCGATAGAAACTTCCAACTCAAGTTTTTCTTCATAAGATTGCATCAAAGCATCAACAATATGTTTGGTAAAGGCTTTATTTTGACTATAAGCATGAGGAGAATTTAGCACGGATTGCAACAAGGAAATACAATCTATCAAAGATCAATTATCATAATTAAATTCCTTGAAATCCAAAATAGTGGGTTCATTAATATCTAGAGTTTTGATCTCTTCAATCCCACTTTTACCAATTTTTGCATCAAGATCTAAAAACTCCGAATTTCTAGAACGCCTTCTAGGTAAAGGTGGATCATATTCAGTCCCATCATTATCAAGATTCATATTGCAAAACAAAGATTTAATAGGGGACACATCAATAAATTTTAGATCTTCATCTTTATTTTCATAGAAATTAGAAGAACACGCTTTCATAAAGGAATCTTTCTTAGCCCGCATCCTAGCGGTTCTTTCTTTGCACTCATCAATGGAAATTCTCATGGCTTTGAGAGACTCATTGATATCATGCTTAGGAGGAATAGATCTAAGTTTTAAAGAATCAACATCAAGAGAAATTCTATCAACGTTCCTAGCCAATTCATCAACTTTAAGCAATTTCTCTTCAAGCAAAGCATTGAAATTCTTTTGCGAATTCATAAATTCCTTAACACTAGTCTCAAATTCAGAGGACATCTTATTAAAATTTCCATAAGAAGTTTTGTAGGAATTACCATAATTATTAGAGGAATTACTAGGATAAGGCCTAGGATTAAAGTTTCCTCTATATGTGTTGTTACCAAAATTATTCCTACCAACAAAATTCACATCCATAGGTTCATTATTATTCTCAATCAAAGTAGACAAAGGCATATCATTAGGATCAAAAGAAACACTCTTAGTAGCAAATAATTTCATAAGTTCATCCATCTTTCCACTCAAAACATTAATTTCTTCTATCGCATGCACTTTTTTACTAGTAGATCTTTCAGTGTGCCATTGAGAATAATTAACCATAATATTATCTAGGAGTTTAGTAGCTTCTCCTAAAGTGATTTCCATAAAAGTGCCTCCCGCGGCCAAATCTAAAATATTTCTAGAAGCAAAATTCAATCCGGCATAAAATTTTTGTATAATCATCCACAAATTCAAACCATGAGTAGGGCAATTACGTATCATTAATTTCATCCTCTCCCAAGCTTGTGCAACATGTTCATGATCAAGTTGCTTAAAATTCATAATATCGTTTCTAAGAGAGATGATCTTAGCGGGAGGAAAATATTTAGAGATAAAAGCATCTTTGCACTTATTCCAAGAATCAATACTATTTTTAGGCAAGGACGAAAACCAAGCTTTAGCGTGATCTCTAAGCGAAAAAGGAAATAGCTTCAATTTAACAATATCATTATCCACATCTTTCTTCTTTTGCATATCACACAAATCAACGAAGCTATTTAGATGGGTAGCGACATCTTCACTAGGAAGGCCGGCGAATTGATCTCTCATGACAAGATTCAACAAAGCAACATTGATTTCACAAGATTTAGTATCGGTAAGAGGAGCAATCGGAGTGCTAAGAAAATCATTGTTGTTGGTATTGGTGAAGTCACACAATTTAGTATTGTCTTGAGCCATCGCGACAAGCAAGCAATCCAACACACGAGCAAACAAGAGACGGGCAAAAATAGGCAAACGGAAAAGAGAGGGCGAATAAAACGACAAGGGTGAAGTGGGGGAGAGGAAAATGAGAGGCAAATGGCAAATAATGTAATGCGGGAGATAAGTGTTTGTGATGGGTACTTGGCATGTTGACTTTTGCGTAGACTCCCCGGCAACGGCTCCAGAAATGGATAGTTGACGAGAGAGTAAATCTTGTCTTGACTTGGCGTAAGCCTCCTCGGCAACAGCGCCAGAAATCCTTCTTGCTACCTCTTGAGCACTGCGTTGGTTTTCCCTTGAAGAGGAAAGGGTGATGCAGCAAAGTAGCAAGTATTTCCCTCAGTTTTTGAGAACCAAGGTATCAATCCAGTAGGAGGCCACGCACGAGTCCCTCGCACCTACACAAACAAATAAATCCTCGCAACCAACGCAATAAAGGGGTTGTCAATCCCTTCACGGTCACTTACGAGAGTGAGATTTGATAGATATGATAAGATAATATTTTTGGTATTTTTATGATAAAGATGCAAAGTAAAGAAAGCAAAATGAAAACGGCGCCAGAAATAGTTTGTTGTCGGGAGATTAATATGATGGAAAATAAACCCGGGGGCCATAGGTTATACTAGTGGCTTCTCTCAAGAGCATAAGTATTTACAGTGGGTGAACAAATTACTGTTGAGCAATTGACAGAATTGAGCATAGTTATGAGAATATCTAGGTATGATCATGTATATAGGCATCACGTCCGAGACAAGTAGACCGACTCCTGCCTGCATCTACTACTATTACTCCACACATCGACCGCTATCCAGCATGCATCTAGAGTATTAAGTTCATAAGAACAGAGTAATGCTTTAAGCAAGATGACATGATGTAGAGGGATAAATTCATGCAATATGATACAAACCCCATCTTGTTATCCTCGATGGCAACAATACTATACGTGCCTTGCTGCCCCTACTGTCACTAGGAAAGGACACCGCAAGATTGAACCCAAAGCTAAGCACTTCTCCCATTGCAAGAAAGATCAATCTAGTAGGCCAAACCAAACTGATAATTCGAAGAGACTTGCAAAGATAACCAATCATACATAAAAGAATTTAGAGAAGATTCAAATATTGTTCATAGATAAACCTGATCATAAATCCACAATTCATCGGTCTCAACAAACACACCGCAAAAGAAGATTACATCGAATAGATCTCCACGAGAGAGGGGGAGAACATTGTATTGAGATCCAAAAAGAGAGAAGAAGCCATCTAGCTAATAACTATGGACCCGAAGGTCTGAGGTAAACTACTCACACATCATCGGAGAGGCTATGGTGTTGATGTAGAAGCCCTCCTTGATCGATGCCCCTTCCGGCGGAGCTCCGGAACAGGCCCCAAGATGGGATCTCACGGGTACAGAAGGTTGCGGCAGTGGAATTAGGTTTTTGGCTCTGTATCTGGTAGTTTGGGGGTACGTAGGTATATATAGGAGGAAGAAGTATGTCGGTGGAGCAATAGGGGGCCCACGAGGGTGGAGGGCGCGCCCAGGGGGTAGGCGCGCCCCCTACCTCGTGGCTTCCTGGTTGATTTCTTAACGTAGGGTCCAAGTCCTTTGGATCACGTTCGTTCTGAAAATCACGTTCCCGAAGGTTTCATTCCGTTTGGACTCCGTTTGATATTCTTTTCTGCGAAACTCTGAAATAGGCAAAAAACAGCAATTCTGGGCTGGGCCTCCGGTTAATAGGTTAGTCCCAAAAATAATATAAAAGTGTATAATAAAGCCCAATAATGTCCAAAACAGAATATAATATAGCATGGAGCAATCAAAAATTATAGATACGTTGGAGACGTATCAGCAGGGCGTGAAGTAATTCAGAGGCCGGTGCCTTATAATGAGTGTTTTTGGTCATCCAGTCCAACACCCAAGAGTTGATATCATCAGCATCGCCTGTGATGTGCAGGGTTGCATAGAATTGAAGAATGAGCTCTTCATTCCAATCGCAAATATCCGTGCAAAAGTTGAGCAATCCTGCATCATGAAGCACACTGAGGACGGGGGTGAAACAAGGCATTGATTCCATGTCGACGTGAGGAATATGCTCGTGGTCGAAGACTTTGTCCTTGTTGAAGAGCAGTGTAGAATAAAAATTTGCTTGGCTGGCAGTCCAGAACCGCTTCCTTCTAAGACGAGCAGAGTCATATGGATTGAAGTCAGTGAAGAAAACATGCTCGCCAAAGAAGTCATCAGCCTTGAATTTCTGCTTGTTCGAGAAGGGATCCTTTGGCTTGGGCTGAGGAGTATCATTCAATTGGATCACCACCTCAGGAATCGCAATATCAGGCTCCATAGGTTGAGGAATTTCAGGCTCTTCTTCAGTGAAAGCCTGGGTCTTTAATTCTTCATTAACATTTTCTTCAGCACTAGTGGCTGGAATCTCTTCATGGACAGACGGGGTTGCACGAGGTTCATCAGATCCCATTTGTACTTCAGTGTTGACAGCGGACTGAGGAATTTGTTGTAGTGGTGTGAACAGAGGAGAGTTGGGGTGCTGACTTTCCCAAAAGTCATCATTCAACACTGGTGTTGTACACCCAATGTCCACATCTTCATCTTCACTCTTTTCCTCAACACCGACCTCTTCAGCAGTGAACTGAGGCATGGGCGATG
The DNA here is from genome assembly GCF_018294505.1 of Triticum aestivum. Taxonomy (NCBI): domain Eukaryota; kingdom Viridiplantae; phylum Streptophyta; class Magnoliopsida; order Poales; family Poaceae; genus Triticum; species Triticum aestivum. Next base: position 620,542,900 of record NC_057799.1, on the reverse strand, counting down.
AGACTATTGGGGTTGAAGGGATTGAATTCGCTTCAATTTCTTCATCCAACTGCTCTGACGAAGCAGCAGAAGGAATTTCTTCATCTGATTCACTTGGAATCACATATTCTTCATCAAAAGGAACAAGGTCCTTTGATGGCATGGATGAGACCGGAATAGCATCAATTGGATTTGCAAAAGAGCTGGTCAATGGCTTCATCTTCTTCGGAGCTAAAGAATCTGATGAAGTTGATGCCTTCCTTTTCTTCACAGCTGCACGCTCTGCGGCCTTGGTTTTCTTCACATCTGAAGCAGACGGAAGGATCGGAGTTGGAGTTGGCGCAGGAGGAGCAGAGGAATTTGGTTCAATTACTTCAGGCACAACTGTTGCAGTTGCCCTGATTTCTTCATTTTCTTCAGGCACAGCTGTTGAAGCTTCAGCTGCCCTGGCAGTTTCTTCAGGCGCAACACTAGTGGTTGTTAGGGAACGTAGTAATTTCAAAAAAATTCCTACGCACACGCAAGATCATGGTGATGCATAGCAACGAGAGGGGAGAGTGTGTCCACGTACCCTCGTAGACCGAAAGTGGAAGCGTTAGCACAACGCGGTTGATGTAGTCGTACGTCTTCACGATCCGACCGATCAAGTACCGAACACACGGCACCTCCGAGTTCAGCACACGTTCAACTCGATGACGTCCCTCGAACTCCGATCCAGCCGAGCTTTGAGGGAGAGTTTCGTCAGCACGACGGTGTGGTGACGATGATGATGTTCTACCGACGCAGGGCTTCGCCTAAGCACCGCTACGATATGACCGAGGTGGATTATGGTGGAGGGGGGCACCGCACACAGCTAAGAGATCCAAGGGATCAATTGTTGTATCTCTAAGGGGTGCCTCCCTCCCCGTATATAAAGGAGTGGAGGAGGGGGAGGGGGCCGGCCACCCTTGGCGCGCCCCATGAGGAGTCCTACTCCCACCGGGAGTAGGACTCCCCCCTTCCATGTTGGAGTAGGAGAGGAGAGGGAAGGAGAGAGAGGGGGAAAGGAAAGGGGGGGCGCCGCCCCCCCTGTCGGTGTCAAAACCGGCGGATCTCGGGTAGGGGGTCCCGAACTGTGCGTCTAAGGCGAATGGTAACAGGAGGCGGGGGACACGATGTTTACCCAGGTTCGGGCCCTCTCGATGGAGGTAATACCCTACTTCCTGCTTGATTGATCTTGATGATATGAGTATTACAAGAGTTGATCTACCACGAGATCGTAGAGGCTAAACCCTAGAAGCTAGCCTATGGTATGATTGTTGTTGTCCTACGGACTAAACCCTCCGGTTTATATAGACACCGGAGGGGGATAGGGTTACACAGAGTCAGTTACAAGGGAGGACATCTACACATCCGTATTGCCAAGCTTGCCTTCCACGCCAAGGAGAGTCCCATCCGGACACGGGACGAAGTCTTCAATCTTGTATCTTCATAGTCCAATAGTCCGGCCAAAGGATATAGTCCGGCTGTCCGAGGACCCCCTAATCCAGGACTCCCTCAGTAGCCCCTGACCAGGCTTCAATGACGATGAGTCCGTCGCGCAGATTGTCTTCGGCATTGCAAGGCGGGTTCCTCCTCCGAATACTCCACAAAGATTTTGAACACGAGGATAGTGTCCGGCTCTGCAAAACAAATTCCACATACCACCGTAGAGAGAATAATATTTCCACAAATCTAATCTGCTGACAGCTTTTCATAGCGTGACGTTCTGCCATGGTCTGGTCATGACGAACTGTTTTTCCGAGCCTGCCACTGCACGTGTCGCGAGGCGGTTTTATTGGCACGTCCTGTCGAAGCAGAGATCGTGCCCCTGTTTTCACAGGATTCTCATCAATACGAGCGTGGGTAACCCAACCGTGCCCGCTGGTATGACTCCTCGATTTTAGGCAAGTTCCAGACGGTCGCGCGGAGGACGCTTGATATTTACCCTCTTTATAAAGGGGTCAAGGCCTGTCCTTTTCTTCTTGCGCTCGATCTTTCCCTTCTCCCACCTCAAATTCCAGCACCCAAGGCGGAGGCCAAGCGCTTCGGACCTTCAATCATGTCCGGATCCAACCTTCAAGGCCGGTGGGTGGCCTCCTCTGTTACAGAGGAGGACATCAAGAAGCTAAGAGAAGCCAGGTATCTGACCACCGAAATCTTGCACAGGCTGCCTGCTCAAGGGCAGGTCATCCCCACTCCCGAACCTAACGGGAGCGTCGTATTTGTTTCCCACTTCCTCCGAGGGCTGAGCTTTAGTCTTGATCCCTTTGTTAGAGGGCTTATGTTCTACTACGGGCTCAATTTCCATGATCTGGCTCCGGATTCCATCCTTCACATCTCGTCGTTCATCGTCGTGTGTGAAGCCTTCCTCCGCATCACCCCACACTTCGGCTTATGTCTCAAGACCTTCAATGTGAAGCCGAAGATGATTGCGGGGCGACACGCAGAGTGCAGAGGTGCCATAATAAACAAAGGCGCCAATGCTCCATGGCCAAAGGGTTCCTTCCCGGAGACATCCAAGTTATGGCAGCGGGAGTGGTTGTACATCACCGCTCCCTGAAGCGCTAAGTGGGTAGCTGCCCCCACCTTCCGTCCGGGCCCTCCGCCACAATTGGCGTCATGGGTCGACAAAGGGCTGGACTGGGGGCCAGCTAATGATGTGCCGACATTGCAGAGACGCATCCAAGATCTCCTCAAGGGAGATGTCAGCCTTGTCAAGGTAATGCAAGTCATGCTAGTTCGTCGGGTCCTGCCATGCCAACTTCGATCTCCCCGTATGTGGGAGTTCAACCCGGAAGGACCGCAAACTATTCAGCAATTCTTCGGCGCGACGCTCGAAGAAATGTATGGATTGTTCTTCGGATCACGAATAAAGTGTCCGGACACCACCGAGGATGCGGGTCTGAACTGCAATCTTCCAGGCACCCAAGTAAGTAATTCCGCGGCCGAACACGTTGTTTTTTAATTTATCACAACATCATTCTGAAAATTCGCGTTTTGACCAGGACTGGATAAAAAAGGCGAAGATGACAAGGTGTTCGGCCCCCCTTCCCGAAGGCTCACCGGATCCTGTACTAGCCAGGATGCTTGAGCTTGCGCCTTATCAGGCGCCATCAGGGGAAGATAAAGGGAGGAACAAAGAAGCCGAAAGCAAGCCTCACTCATTATTCATCCAAACCGGGGAATTAGTGCCTCAGCGAAGGAGGATAACCGGGGAGAAGAATCGAAAATTCCCTCTCCCCAAGGAAGGAAGAGGGCCGCCTCTGAAGACTTGGAAACAATGGTTTCCAAACGAGGGAAGAAACCTTTGTCAGGGGGCCCTGCCCCGGAGGACATCCTTACCGCACAGTGCCCGCAAGGGGACCAGCTCTCCACCGAGCTGTAAGTAAACAAAAGCACTTTATAGTAAATATATCTTACTTTATTTCCGAGGACAATAACCGAGACGTATGTCTTGTAGTTCGGATCGTAGCCCTTCTCGACAGAGTTCGTCTTCGGGGGATCTTCTTCCGGAGATGATGGAGAGCGAAACGCCTCCCCGTGCCTCCCCGCCTCGTGAGGTGGACAACCCTGAGGTGTCGTCACGGAGGATTTCTCCTGACCCGCCAAGGCCAGAAGGTAACCCTTCGGCCACCCGAAGTTCGGAGTATTCGGCTCCTAAGGAGAGCCACAAAAAGAGTCCAGGACTGTCTGGCGCACGACCGGACGCACTGATGAGTCTTCTGGAGCAAGCGGCTATCTCGGAGGCGCATCATACTCTAATGCGTATGGTGTTTGAGAGAATTTCATCCGCCGAAAGTGGGTTGCATGAAGCTTTTATGAGCCTGCTGAGAGGCTTTGAGGTACGCAAGATAATATGTATATTTTTTAGGTACTGCACATGCTAGTTGTGCCCTATGCAGATAGTAGCCCCTGAGACTCTGGTTGCTATCAAAAATGGCGGCAAATAGAGGATCATAGTCCCAGGTAATGATCATGCTGCTTTCATGTGCAGGCGGCTGAGGGTCCGGTGGCTAGCCGGACTGGTGAGTTTGCCGAACTGAAGCGGCAACTTGATGCGGCGGATGCCGACATCATGCTTGTAAACAGGCGGCTTGACGAGGCACAGGGTATGTATTCTCCGGTGGTCAACATATATTAAGAGGAGCATGATGCTAGTATCTATAATATGCTGTAACTGCAGATGGAGCTGCCGCCGTGGAGACCCTTCGGGCGGAACTTGCCCGAGCCAAGGAACAAGCCAGGAGGAGTGATGCGGCCGCCCTAAAGGCGGTCGAAGAGTTAAGAGCCGAACAGGCTGCGCATTGCCAGAGCAAAGAGAAAATAGCCAAGATGGCTGTTGAGTTGAAAGATGCTGCCGACCATTATGAGCTTCTTGAAAGGGAAAGTCGAACGAAGACGGCAGACCTGGAGAAAGCCATGGTAGCAGCCAAGGAAACCCGCTCTAAAATAAGAGCGGCGAAGGAGGAGCTACATTAAGCCGGAGATATCACGGCTGGGAAGCCCTTTTTGTTGCGGACGAAGTTCGGAGATCCTAAGTATGCCCTTCTGGAACAATTATGGAGTTCTGCGGATGCGTACTTGGATTTGGCAGCGAGTGCTGCTGATGCGACCAAGTTTTTCAATGATAAAAAAGATCACGGAGTGGAAAAGTTGTTCTGGTCGCAGTTCAATGCTCCAGCGCGTCCGCTGCTGTTAAATGAGCAAATGGCCGAGTGGGCCGAGCTCCATAGGTTGTCCAGACTTGCCATGAGGTCTGTCGAGGATCATCTTTGGCCGGAAGGACCAGGACCGAATAGTTATTTTGGTCTAGTGCAACGATTCCTTGGTGCTGTGTGATACGTCTCCAACGTATCTATAATTTTTGATTGCTCCATGCTATATTATCTACTGTTTTGGACATTATTGGGCTTTATTATTAACTTCTATAATAGTTTTGGGACTAACCTATTAACCGGAGGCCCAGCCCAGAATTGCTGTTTTTTCGCCTATTTCGGAGTTTCGCAGAAAAAGAATAACAAACGGAGTCCAAACGGAATGAAACCTTCAGGAACGTGATTTTCGGAACGAACATGATCTAGAGGACTTGGACCCTACGTCAAGAAACAAAGCAGGAAGCCACGAGGTAGGGGGGCGCGCCTACCCGCCCCCCAGGCGCGCCCTCCACCCTCGTGGGCCCCCTGTTGCTCCACCAACGTAGTCCTTCCTCCTATATATACCTACGTACCCCCAAATGATCAGATACGGAGCCAAAAACCTAATTCCACCGCCGCAACCTTCTGTACCCATGAGATCCCATCTTGGGGCCTGTTCCAGAGCTCCACCGGAAGGGGCATCGATCATGGAGGGCTTGTACATCAACACCATAGCCACTCCGATGAAGTGTGAGTATTTTACCTCAGACCTTCGGGTCCATAGTTATTAGCTAGATGGATTCCTCTATCTTTTTGGATCTCAATACAATGTTCTCCCCCTCTCTCGTGGAGATCTATTCGATGTAACCTTCTTTTTGCGGTGTGTTTGTTGAGATCGATGAATTGTGCGTTTATGATCAAGTTTATCTATGAACAATATTTGAATCTTCTCTGAATTCTTTTATGTATGATTGGTTATCTTTGCAAGTCTCTTCGAATTATCAGTTTGGTTTGGCCTACTAGATTGATCTTTCTTGCAATGGGAGAAGTGCTTAGCTTTGGGTTCAATCTTGCGGTGTCCTTTCCCAGTGACAGCAGGGGCAGCAAGGCACGTATTGTATTGGTGCCATCGAGGATAACAAGATGGGGTTTTTATCATATTGGATGAATTTATCCCTCTACATCATGTCATCTTGCTTAAGGCGTTACTCTGTTCTTATGAACTTAATACTCTAGATGCATGCTGGATAGCGGTCGATGTGTGGAGTAATAGTAGTAGATGCAGGCAGGAGTCGGTCTACTTGTCTCGGACGTGATGCCTATATACATGATCATACCTAGATATTCTCATGACTATGCTCAATGCTGTCAATTTCTCAACAGTAATTTGTTCACCCACCTTAAAATACTTATGCTCATGAGAGAAGCCACTAGTGAAACCTATGGCCCCCGGGTCTATTTTCCATCATATTAATCTTCCAACACTTAGTTGTTTTCCTTTGCTTTTATTTTACTTTGCATCTTTATCATAAATACCAAAAATATTATCTTATCATATCTATCAGATCTCACTCTCGTAAGTGACCGTGTAGGGATTGACAATCCCTTATCGCGTTGGTTGCGAGGATTTATTTGTTTTGTGTAGGTGCGAGGGACTCGCGCGTAGCCTCCTACTGGATTGATACCTTGGTTCTCAAAAACTGAGGGAAATACTTACGCTACTTCGCTGCATCACCCTTTCCTCTTCAAGGGAAAACCAACGCAGTGCTCAAGAGGTAGCAAGAAGGATTTCTGGCGCCGTTGCCGAGGAGGTCTACGCAAAAGTCAACATACCAAGTACCCATCACAAACCCTTATCTCCCGCATTACATTATTTTCCATTTGCCTCTTGTTTTCCTCTCCCCCTCTTCACCCTTGCCGTTTTATTCGCCCTCTCTTTTGTTCGCCTCTTTTCCGTTTGCTTGTCGTTATGGATAGTCCCTTATCAACTCCGTTGTCCCCAGAGTTTGAAGTCTTTCACTTCAAACAAAGACAAGGAGAAAACTTAAAAGATGCCTGGTTGAGAATAATGGAGTCTTACCGTAATTGTACCTTTGAAGTGAACCTGAGAATTTTGCTTTGCAATTTTTATGTTGGATTAAATATGTCCCATAGACAACTCTTGGATTGCGTTGCCAAAGGCAATTTTATTGAAATTGATCCCCATATTGCGCATGAAGTTATAGAAGGTATAGTGGGAACATTACCTCAACAAAAGGGGCCTCATCATACCCAGGAGGAAGCAAAAGTTTTTGAAAAAATTTGCGAAGTAACTAAGATTTTACAGAAGTCTCTTGAACCTCTCAAGAACGTTAGCGGGAATATTCACCGCATGAATATGTTGATTACTCTTTGCAATAAGCGGTTGGATTCTTTAGATCTAAAAATTTCAGAATATGAAGGGAAACGTAAAGAACCTCCCGGATTTGAGCTTGATTCCGCTAAAAGGTTGAAAGCCAAAGATGGCAATACCTAGATCTATCCTTGCTTTTATGCCTAGCTAGGGGCGTTAAATGATAGCGCTTGTTGGGAGGCAACCCAATTTTATTTTTAGTTTTTTTTTGCTTTTTGCTTCTGTTTAGGAATAAATATTTGTTCTAGCCTCTGGTTAGATGTGTTTTTATGTTTTAATTAGTGTTTGTGCCAAGTTAAACCTATAGGATCTTCTTGGATGTTAGTTATTTGATCTTGCAGAAAATTCCAGAAACTTTCTCTTCACGAAAATAATTGTTAAAAATCACCAGAACGTGATAAAATATTTATTCCAATTGCTGCTGATCAATAAACAAATTGTCTAGGTCTTCCTAATTTGGCTGACTTTTTTTGGAGTTCCAGAAGTTTGCGTTAGTTACAGATTACTACAGACTGTTCTGTTTTTGACAGATTCTGTTTTTCGTGTGTTGTTTGCTTATTTTGATGAATCTATGGCTAGTAAAATAGTTTATAAACCATAGAGAAGTTGGAATACAGTAGGTTTAACACCAATATAAACAAAGAATGAGTTCATTATAGTACCTTGAAGTGGTCTTTTGTTTTCTTTCGCTAACGGAGCTCATGAGATTTTCTGGTAAGTTTTGTGTTGTGAAGTTTTCAAGTTTTGGGTGAAAGATTTGATGGATTATGGAACAAGGAGTGGCAAGAGCCTAAGCTTGGGGATGACCATGGCACCCCCAAGATAATCTAAGGACACCAAAAATCCAAAGCTTGGGGATGCCCTGGAAGGCATCCCCTCTTTCGTCTACTTCCATCGGTAACTTTACTTGGAGCTATATTTTTATTCACCACATGATATGTGTTTTGCTTGGAGCGTCTTGTATGATTTGAGTCTTTGCTTTTTAGTTTAACACAATCATCCTTGCTGTACACACCTTTTGAGAGAGACACACATGATTCGGAAATTATTAGAATACTCTATGTGCTTCACTTATATCTTTTGAGTTATATAGTTTTTGCTCTAGTACTTCACTTATATCTTTTAGAGCACGGTGGTGGATTTGTTTTATAGAAACTATTGATCTCTAATGCTTCACTTGGATTATTTTGAGAGTCTTAAATAGCATGGTAATTTGCTTAAATAATCCTAATATGCTAGGTATTCAAGAATAGTAAAAACTTTCTTATGAGTGTGTTGAATACTAAGAGAAGTTTGATGCTTGATGATTGTTTTGAGATATGGAGGTAGTGATATCAAAGTTGTGCTAGTTGAGTAGTTGTGAATTTGAGAAATACTTGTGTTGAAGTTTGCAAGTCCCGTAGCATGCACGTATGGTAAACGTTATGTAACAAATTTGAAACATGAGGTGTTCTTTGATTGTCCTCCTTATGAGTGGCGGTCGGGGACGAGCGATGGTCTTTACCTACCAATCTATCCCCCTAGGAGCATGCGCGTAGTGCTTGGTTTTTGATGACTTGTAGATTTTTGCAATAAGTATGTGAGTTCTTTATGACTAATGTTGAGTTTATGGATTATACGCACCCTCACCTTTCCATCATTGCTAGCCTCTTCGGTACCGTGCATTGCCCTTTCTCACATTGAGAGTTGGTGCAAACTTCGCTGGTGCATCCAAACCCCGTGATATGATACGCTCTTTCACACACAAACCTCCTTATATCTTCCTCAAAACAACCACCATACCTACCTATTATGGCATTTCCATAGCCATTCCGAGATATATTGCCATGCAACTTTCCACCATTCCGTTTATCATGACACGTTCATCATTGTCATATTGCTTAGCATGATCATGTAGTTTGACATAGTATTTGTGGCAAAGCCACCATTCATAATTCTTTCATACATGTCACTCTTGGTTCATTGCATATCCCGGTACACCGCCGGAGGCATTCATATAGAGTCATACTTTGTTCTAGTATCGAGTTGTAATCATTGAGTTGTAAATAAATAGAAGTGTGATGATCATCATTTTCTAGAGCATTGTCCCAAGTGAGGAATAAAAAAAAGAAAGAAAGAAAAAGAGAAAGGCCATAAAAAAAGAGAAGGCCCAAAAAAACAAGAGAAAAAGAGAGAAGGGACAATGTTACTATCCTTTTACAACACTTGTGCTTCAAAGTAGCACCATAATCTTCATGATAGAGAGTCTCTTGTTTTGTCACTTTCATATACTAGTGGGAATTTTTCATTATAGAACTTGGCTTGTATATTCCAACAATGGGCCTCCTCAAGTGCCCTAGGTCTTCGTGAGCAAGCAAGTTGGATGCACACCCACTTAGTTTCTTTTGTTGAGCTTTCATATATTTATAGCTCTAGTGCATCCGTTGCATGGCAATCCCTAATCCTTGCATTAACATCAATCGATGGGCATCTCCATAGCTCATTGATTAGCCTCGTTGATGTGAGACTTTCTCCTTTTTTGTCTTCTCCACATAACCCCCATCATCATATTCTATTCCACCCATAGTGCTATGTCCATGGCTCACGCTCATGTATTGCGTGAAGGTTGAAAAAGTTTGAGATTACTAAAGTATGAAACAATTGCTTGGCTTGTCATCGGGGTTGTGCATGATGAGAGCATTCTTGTGTGACGAAAATGGAGCATGACTAAACTATATGATTTTGTAGGGATGAACTTTCTTTGGCCATGTTATTTTGAGAGGACATAATTGCTTAATTAGCATGCTTGAAGTATTATTATTTTTATGTCAATACGAACTTTTATCTTGAATCTTTTGGATCTGAATATTCATACCACAATTAAGAAGAATTACATTGAAATAATGCCAAGTATCACTCCGCATCAAAAATTCTGTTTTTATCATTTACCTACTCGAGGACGAGCAGGAATTAAGCTTGGGGATGCTTGATACGTCTCCAAAGTATCTATAATTTTTTATTGCTCCATGCTATATTATCTACTATTTTGGACATTATTGGGCTTTATTATTCACTTTTATATTATTTTTGGGACTAACCTATTAATCGGAGGCCCAGCCCAGAATTGCTGTTTTTTTTGCCTATTTCAGAGTTTCGCAGAAAAAGAATATCAAACGGAGTCCAAACGGAATGAAACCTTCGGGAACGTGATTTTCGGAACGAACATGATCCAGAGGACTAGGACCCTACATCAAGAAACAAAGTAGGAAGCCACGTGGTAGGGGGCGCGCCGACCCCCCCCCCCCCCAGGCGCGCCCTCCACCCTCGTGGGCCCCCTGTTGCTCCACCGACGTACTCCTTCCTCCTATATATACCTACGTACCCCCAAACGATCAAATACGGAGCCAAAAACCTAATTCCACCGCCGCAGCCTTCTGTACCCACGAGGTCCCATCTTGGGGCCTATTCCGGAGCTCCGCCGGAAGGGGCATCGATCACGGAGGACTTCTACATCAACACCATAGCCCTCGGATGAAGTGTGAGTAGTTTACCTCAGACCTTCGGGTCCATAGTTATTAGCTAGATGGCTTCCTCTCTCCTTTTGGATCTCAATACAATGTTCTCCCCCTCTGTCGTGGAGATCTATTTGATGTAACCTTCTTTTTGCGGTGTGTTTGTTGAGACCGATGAATTGTGGGTTTATGATCAAGTTTATCTATGAACAATATTTGAATCTTCTCTGAATTATTTTATGTATGATTGGTTATCTTTGCAAGTCTCTTCGAATTATCAGTTTGGTTTGGCCTACTAGATTGATCTTTCTTGCAATGGGAGAAGTGCTTAGCTTTGGGTTCAATCTTGCGGTGTCCTTTCCCAGTGACACTAGGGGCAGCAAGGCACGTATTGTATTGTTGCCATCGAGGATAACAAGATGGGATTTTTATCATATTGCATGAATTTATCCCTCTACAACATGTCATCTTGCTTAAGGCATTACTCTTTTCTTATGAACTTAATATTGTAGATGCATGCTGGATAGCGGTCGATGTGTGGAGTAATAGTAGTAGATGCAGGCAGGAGTCGGTCTACTTGTCTCGGACGTGATGCCTATATACATGATCATACCTAGATATTCTCATAACTATGCTCAATTCTGTCAATTGCTCAACAGTAATTTGTTCACCCACCGAAAATACTTATGCTCATGAGAGAAGCCACTAGTGAAACCTATGGCCCCCGGGTCTATTTTCCATCATATTAATCTTCCAACACTTAGTTATTTTCCTTTGATTTTATTCTACTTTGCATCTTTATCATAAAAATACCAAAAATATTATCTTATCATATCTATCAGATCTCACTCTCGTAAGTGACCGTGTAGGGATTGACAACCCCTTATCGCGTTGGTTGTGAGGATTTATTTGTTTTGTGTAGGTGCGAGGGACTCGCGCGTAGCCTCCTACTGGATTGATACGGTTCTCAAAAACTGAGGGAAATACTTACGCTACTTTGCTGCATCACCCTTTCCTCTTGAAGGGAAAACCAACGTAGTGCTCAAGAGGTAGCACTGTGCTGCATATCGACGCTGTAAAGAGGTCGGCGTGCATAGAAGGTGCGCGGATGGCTCTTGCCCGTGTCAAGACATACTGGGCAGAGATGGAGGCCACCGCTATTGCAACCGAGAATCCGGCCGTAGGCCAGGTTTCGGCCGAGCATTATTTTGCAGAAGTCCTAGAAGGTGCTCGTTTAATAGAGGCTCAGTGCTCGAAGAGTGTCATGTTCGAGTGACATGTATCCTGATTGTAAGGACAATGCTATTTGAATTATAAAGGATGTGTTTATACTTTTGCCTGAAAGTATTATGATGCCTCCTGTGCGGCCGTTTATGTATATATATGTATATATAACCTGAAAGTTTGCAGTCGTCGGCTTCAGCCCCCACGCATATAATGCAGGGGTGTTCGCAAAAGTGTGTGTTCACACTTGATCCAACGTCTTGGTCCATTAAGGAGGTGGTAGCGCGGCGAACGAGGCAATCGGACTATATTGCTTTAACACTTTCACTTAACCATAGGAGTTTGAAAGTGGGGCTACTATATAGCCCCTGGCACTTCCGCGCTCATCCGAATACGGGGCGCGTACGTACATGACCAGGAAAACCGGCCCTTCGTTAATGCGGAGGAATCCCGAAGATTCCGCTAGATCATCCAGTGGTTGACCAGTCTCGCGCTTTATCATGACAGTCAGTTTTCGGCTTTCTCTACTGAGGTGCTCATCCGGATGAACCAGGGCACAATCGCAGTAGTTCTCCCGGTGCCACCTTAGCCGATAGAGCGGAACGTAAGGTAGCAAAACGCGGGAGCCGAGCAAACCCAACATTTGACCAAAGACATGATTCGGAGCTGGCGCATAAGGCCAAACTCGCGACGCCAAACACTCCCTAAGGTGTTCGGTCTTTACAACATGTACCGGGCTGAGTAACGCCCTTGATAATGGACCCCAAATTTCCAGGTACGTGCATTAGTCTGACGTGGCGAAATTCCAACAACGCCAGCCTCCCTCACGGCTGTGTTAGGTATCCGGGGGGTCAAGCAACAAGAGACAGTAAGAAAGGTTTACACAGGGTCTTAATCTAAAAAGAAACCTTTGAGCGGGTCCCTACTGCACGTCTGCGCCTGTGTCTCCGTTGTGCCGTATCCTGGAAGGGTGTAGCACGATTGTCATCTGTAAAAGAGAAAAACTTAGATGAAAGTCGTCGTGCAAAAAACTGATTATTCTCATTAAAATTCAATCTAAATGAGATAAAGCCGAACTGTAGTCCTTTTTACATGCGGGAAGCCCCTGGTACCGCCTATGGGGGTATATCCATCAAACGAATCTCAGGTTTATCTAAGCTGTTACAGCTAGTGGTGCGCCGGACTCGTCTAGCCGTGTCCGCGGTCTGGACGACCGACCATTTATTCTGGTTGGAGAGGCCGTTTAGTGTTCGGCTGCTAAAGCCGCCACACGTTCTTTCGCGCATAAGGAACGCTCAGTGTTTCTGCTAACTATGATGATGCCACGTGGACCGGGCATTCTTAAGCTTAATAGAAGCGTACTGCGGTACTGCATTAAAACGAGCGAAGGCTGTTCTTCCGAGTAGTGCTTGATAGCCTCTTCGGAATGGAGCGATGTCGAAGGTTAACTTTTCACTTCGGAAGTTGTCGGGAGAACCGAATACAACCTCTAGTACTAGAGAGCCCGTACAGCGGGCCTCTGGGCCTGGTATTACTCCTTTAAAGGTAGTATTGTTTTGGCTAATTCTCGTTGGGTCTATCCCCATTTTGCGGACGGTGTCCTGATATATCAGATTAAGACTACTGCCGCCGTCCATGAGGACTCGGGTGAGATGGTATCCGTTGATTATTGGGTCTAGCACCAAGGCAGCCAATCCTCCGTGCCGGATACTAGTCGGGTGATCCCTACGATCAAAAGTGATCGGGCAGGCCGACCAAGGGTTGAACTTAGGGGTGACGGGCTCTACGGCGCATATGTCTCGGAGTGCTTGTTTGCTCCTCCTCTTCGTCACGCGAATCATGTTCACTGTTTTGACCTCTGGTGGGAATTTTTTCTGTCCCCCAGTGTTTTGCTGGCGAGGCTCATCCTCGTCTTCACTTGGTGTCTCCCTCCCCTTGTGTTTGGCGTTTAGCTTGCTGGCCTGCTTGAAGACCCAGCATTCTCTGTGGGTGTGATTTGCAGGTTTATCGGAGGTGCCATGAATCTGGCATAATTTGTCTAGAATCTTGTTTAGGCTGGACGGTCCATCTCTGTTGCCTTTGAAAGGCTTTTTCCATTGACCGGGTCGAGAGCCCCTAAATCCGGCGTTTACCGCCGTGTTGTCTGGGCTTTCTTCGTTATTTCGACGCTTGCTTTTACTGCGTCGTGGTTTTCCATTGCCATCCCTGACTTCAGATGTGCCTGGGTCGCCGGTGCTACTACGGGCCAGCCAGCTATCTTCGCCCGCGCAAAAGCGAGTCATAAGGCTTGTTAGGGCTGCCATTGTCCTCGGTTTTTCTTGGCCGAGGTGTCTGGCGAGCCATTCATCTCGGACGCTGTGTTTGAAAGATGCTAAGGCTTTGGCGTCCGGGCAGTCAATGATTTGATTCTTCTTAGTCAGAAATCTGTTCCAAAGCTTTCGGGCTGACTCTCCGGGCTGTTGAATTATATGACTTAAATCGTTTGTATCCGGAGGTCGGACATAGGTCCCTTGAAAGTTAGCCCTAAAAGTATCCTCAAGTTCCTCCCAACTTCCAATTGAATTTTCGGGGAGGCTCTTCAGCCAGTGCCGAGCTGGTCCTTTGAACTTGAAGGGCAAGTATTTGATGGCGTGGAGATCGTCTCCGTGAGCCATATGGATATGGAGGATGAAGTCCTCAATCCAGACCCCAGGATCTGTCATTCCGTCGTACGCCTCTATGTTCACGGGTTTGAATCCCTCTGGAAATTCGTGATCCAGCACCTCATCGGTGAAACATAGGGGGTGCGCGACACCCATGTATTTGGATGTGTCATGGCGTCCTGACGGTTGTAGTGTTCGGTTTTGATTCTGCGTTGGAGCGCACTTCCTAGATCCGTAGATGGATCTGGTCACGCCGGCTTTTTGATGCAAGTCCTCGCGTGAATCGTGTGCTAACTTATGTGCGGCCTCGTTAGCCGCCCTATCGCGGCCACAAGGTGGTCTGTCCGATCGGTCGGCCATTTTATTTTTTGGCTGTGTAGGCTCTAAGGCCTCATCATCGAATTCAGGCAACAACTTGCGCTTTGGATAGCTCTTTGTGTGGCGACTGCCACCATACTTTTCTTCAGTGTCGAGCACTTTGTTCCATCTACTGTTGAGTGTATTCTGTGCGGCCTTGAGCCTTTGCTTCTGCTTCTTCAGAATCCTCGCGGTGGCAATAAGCCTTCTATGGAGGTTCTCTTGTTCCAAGTGCCTTTCCGGGATGATGTGTGCATCGTCGTCCGGACTGTTTTCATCTTCGGAGAGAGGTTGATGAGCTTTATCCTCGGCGTCGCCGTGATCGGACAGCGGCTCCGTACTGTGTTCGCCGTCCGCTGGTTCATCCTGCTCTGTCGCTGGGTCCGTGTGGTCGTCGTTTCCTCTGGAGTCGACCGGGGTATTATTTTTTCTTGCGCTGTTATCGCTGTTTTTGCCAAGGCGGGATTTGGAGCGGCGCCTATGCCGTCTCTTTGGTTGCTTCTCGAAGGAGCTATCCTTCGCTGCATCCTTCCGTTCCTCGTCATTGTTCTCTTTGGGTGTATCCACCATATATATATCGTGTGACGAAGTGGTTGTCCAGCGCCCTGTGGGCGGTGGTTCCTGTTCCTCTCTTGCATCGTCGTCCATACCGTCGATGTCTTCGGAGTCGAAATTGCGCATGTCGGTTAAATCGTCGACAGTGGCTATTAAGTGGGTGGTGGGTGGGGAACGAATTTCTTCATCATCCGCTTACCGTTCGAGCCGGACATAATTTGGTGTGACACCCAAAAATTTTATTTTGGTTTTATCAAAATCTTTACTTGATTTGAAGGAGGGTTTTTAAAATTTTCTTCTAAAGAACTCTCCCTCTCAAAAATTTTCTTTTATGACAAGTGTTTTGTTGGGATGTACCCAAGACTTGATCTTTGGTCTTGGAGGTTTTTCCATCTCATGTTGGCTCATCCCAAATGTTTCTCATTTGGAAAAGTTTTTGAAAATCTTTTTTTTAATAGCCCTAGGGCATTTGGAGTGAGCCTTTCTCCTTTCAAAAACTCCTCTTGCCATGACATGAGTGGAAATCCCCTCCCAAAAGCCATTCCCCACCTTTGTGCCAAGATATACCTCAAATCCAGCAAGTTGAACTCCCCCATGATTTTTATTCCATTTATTTCTAATCAAATATATTTTCTGCCTTCCACTTTGGCTCTTAGAGATTTACAAAGGAACTATCTTTTCTCCTTTGAGTTTTGCCTCCAAACCAATTTCCCTGGCTAGTCCTTAGAGCCCTCAACCAAGTTCCATGAAGATCCACTGGTCTCCAGTTCAAATATTTCAAATTATACTTGCTGCAAGTTTGGACCATATTTGCCAAATTTGATGAAATTCATTTGTTTTCTCTCCTAAAAATCTGAGAAAATTCAGGCAGCCTCTGGATGCATTGAGAGGTCACCTCACCAAGTCCCAGCTCCAGAAATTTTTTTCTTCATGCCAAATCATTTCGTCGAACACCTGAAGGGCACTGTTACTGTCAAGTTCAGAAGTTCAGTAAACAGTTTCAGAAGCTACTGTCGTTTTCTTCAGAACCCTTTCCTCGATCTCGCCAGTAGCCGCGGTGGCGCCGTGCGCCCTGTGCTTCCTTCTTATCCCTGCGCCGCACGATCGCCTGGAAGCTTGCGGGCGTCGGCGACGAGCAGGAGGAGGTGCGCCACCCCGTGAGCGACGGCAGCAGCGCCCTTTGCGGCTGCCAGAGAGGCGCAGCGTTGGACGGCGCCGTCCAGCGCCGCCCAAGCCACCAGAGGCCACCGCGTGGCCATCCACTCACCCGTGCACGCTGCAGTCCGTCGTCGTGGACTGGTAGGCGCGGAGCGCGCTCCCTGACGCCGCCGTGCCCGTACGGCCGTTCCGTCGGGGACCGACGTATTACACCAAGCCCGACCGAGGTTTAGCGGAGGAATGGCACCAGTGATCCTCCACGGTGATGCCTAGCCACCTAAACCCCCTGCCCAACCTCTGCCTCGCCGTAATTGCTCGCCGGAGCTATCCCGTTCACGGCCACCCCCTCGGATCGCCTATAAAAGGAGGCCCCGAGCTCGAACTCGAACCCGCACCACCTCTGCACACCACCAATACCACGCCAAGCCACTGGAAGAGCCCCGAGGGAGTCTCCTTCCCCAACTCCGGCCGCCTCGACCCGCTTCGGGACCCAGCTCGATTCACCCCCGTGCGTGCACCCCTACCCCTCAGCTCTTGCCAGTAGCCTTCTAGTGCATCCACATCTCTGACCCGCGCATCAATTTGAAGCTTGCAGCACCCACCGGAGCATTCCACCATCGCCCGAACCACCGTCCGCCGGAGATAGTGTCGCCGTCGACGTGGTGCCCTCCGACGGCCAAGTCCACCACCCACCGACGCGGAAGAACCCCCTGAACCTGTAGGTACCCTCCGATCACTCTGCCTCGCCGTGGTTCAACGCCGGCGACCACCGCAGCCTTCGGGCGCCGGCGAGCTCCGTTGGGAGTTTTGAACCTGACGGGTGGGACCCCCCATCAGCCTCTCTCCTCTCTCCCTCGAACCGTTTTCTGAAAGCGCCTTCGAGCAAAACGTGTTTTCTCTCTGGGCTGGCGTATTTCATACCGAACCGTTTTCTGTTTTCTCAAACAAGCCCGTGGATCTTTTCTGTTTCATCA
The DNA here is from genome assembly GCF_018294505.1 of Triticum aestivum. Lineage (NCBI taxonomy): Eukaryota > Viridiplantae > Streptophyta > Magnoliopsida > Poales > Poaceae > Triticum > Triticum aestivum. The sequence continues at coordinate 620,525,473 of NC_057799.1, read as the reverse complement.
CAGATTAGTCCTTGGACTAAAACCCTTATATCTTTTAAATAAAAGATGCTTTTTGATTGATTCTTTTTCTGTCAGTCTTATATTTTTTTCTACTTTTTTATAGTATTTATTTGGAAAAAAATTGGAACAATTTTTATGCATGCAACGATTTTCACGTTAGTATACGGTTTCGTTATGCCGTAGGTTCCGGAGGAGGTGACGGAGCCGCGAACTTCGCCGAGCTAGACTCCGACTTCTCCGAACCAGGCAAGCATGTTTGAACCTTTGATATGATAGGTGTTTTGCATGTTTGCTTGAATGGTTTGTGCATGGCCCATGAGCATCGGTGAGTATTACGTTGCATGCAAGGCAACTAACCGTGTGTTTCGAAGTTACTGTGATCTTTGATGAGAGATGACCAGATCATGTGGTGACATGAAAGGTAGTAAGATGGTATTGTTGTAGCATGCCAGTCTTACGTCATCCGATAAACTCCGACGTTAACGTGGACTGAGCCACGTTACCGTTCTTCCCCTTTCGTGCTGCCACATGTTTTCTGCAAAGAATACGGTTTAGTAAGTTGCTAACCTCTTTCCTTGTACACACCAAATAGAGGGGCCGGGATGAGGGTTCCATGGCCCTGGATTAAAGCCAGTCATCCGGTCAGGGGGCATGGGTGTTTCCGGTTGGGACCGAGAGGGGGGCACCCCTTAGAGCGCGCGGTATAAATTTGATCCCATGCTACGCGAGGTTGTAGCCTCCCCGTCTCAAGGTTTTTCTTGAACGTTGCCGAGGGTGATTCCTGGCATCGGAATGTTGAATGGGTGTGTACTGGTTAGATGTGTTTCTCCTAAAACACCGTAAACGGAACTAGTCCCTTGTGCTACTGAAATCCGTTGGCTGTGGTTAATGAGTACAAACTCTGCAGAGTCAAATCCTTCCGAGTCATCGTGTCCATGGTCAAGGACCATGGCCAGTATGTCCATATCCATGACAGTCCCTATGTCAGTCTCCGTGGTAAATCCCCGGTGAACAAGCTTGAGTGGTAAACCCAGTTGAACGTTACTCCTGTGGATGGACTAACCTTTTATTTATCTCGTAAACTGAATATTCCCTTGAAATGATTTAAATTCATGAGCTACTGAAATATAATGTTATGAAATATAAGCCCTTTTTGTGATGTCGCTCAGACGTCCGACTGTGGCACTCTTGTCATTTACTTTCAATATAAGCCCTTTATGAGATGTCGCTCAGACGTCCGACTGTGGCACTCTTGTCACTTACTTTTGATATAAGCCCTTTATGTGATGTCGCTCCGACGTCCGACTGTGGCACGCTCGTTATTTACTTTTGATATAAGCCCTTTACGTGATGTCGCTCAGACGTCCGACTGTGGCACGCACTGTCTTTTATATTCTATTATAAGCCCTTTATGTGGTGTCGCCTTGACGCCCGACTGCGGCATTGTTATTTCATTTGTACCCTTCCGAGGAGTCATTCAGACACTCGATTGGCCTTCAACATTACTTTGGGATTTCGGGAGGACTACCGCCCGACTTCCTTTTTATTTCTCATGCATAGCTATTTTATTATCTGAGTGCGCTTTATTAATCTGTTCATATGCATCATGTTTGCATTTGTTATATCTTATGTCCAAACTGTCTTGCGAGTACTTTCATAGTACTCACCTGGCTTGTTGATTTGGCCAGATGTTGACGAAGGCGATCTCATGGATGAAGAGTTTGATAGTGAGTCCGACGCCTAGAGGAGTCCCAGTCAGTCCCGTGCGATCCTGGATATTGGTCACTTGTATTATATACGCTTCCGCCACCCACAATAAGAATCCTCGAGCCTCACTCCGACGCTCGAAGAGCTGTTAGATTCAGGAGTCATGTCACCCACTTCACTGTGACATACCCACCACCGCTTTTATTGTGAGTCAGTAGTTATGCCACCCTATCCGCCTTTATGTATTATCGGCGTGCTTGTAATAAATTGTTGAGCTGTCTCCGCTCAACCTTGTATTATATTTAGTACTCCTGGTTTTTCTTCTGTGATCAAGAAATTGTCTACCAGTGAGGAGGATTCTTCTCTACTGGTCCGTAAAAGGGATCGGTTTCTCAATAAATATTTTTATCGGAAAACCGGTCGTGAGAAGCTTGGTATCAGAGCCAGGCTGATGTAGGAAGCCACTAGGTGCGATCGCTAATCGGTTATTAGCGTCTTTAGTGCTTTTTCAGCATTTTGCAAATGTAGCTATTTTCTGTTGGTCATCATAAATTTATGATTTGACTACTCAGAATTTTGCCTACTTTTGTAGATGGCTGGCAGCGACTGCGAGACTCGGGTGTTCACTAATGTGCCCGAGGGGTTTGTCAAACTCCTCGTCTCCATCACCAAGCTCACGATCGGGCCAGCGACTCGTCCGGAGTTCACGCTTTACCAGCACAAGCTCAGCGACGACGTGTCTATGCACCAGGCCGTGGTGCAATTCAAGGGAGGACGTTCTGCGTCTCGCCACTTCCGTTTTGTGGGAAGGGCCATGCCTACGGAGAGGCATGCCATGCAGATGGCCGCCCGTGAGGCGATAGCTCGCCTTCGGGATATTCTTCCTTCGATGAAGACTCGTCGCTACCGCTACCTCCCATGCCATGTGCCATATACTTGTCACTATGCATTCGCCTGCCATAGGGGAGAGCGAGATGAAGCTATCGAGATGCTTGTTGAGTATCTCAAAGCTCTGGAGGCAGCTTTCGACAACCTCGTGGACGATCTTGTGGCTGCCCGCATGGACTTAGTTCGGGGCTGTTCTGCCAACAGGAGGGAGCTTCTCCAGATGGCACCGCCACTGACGTTCGTCTCATCCTCAGCATCCTATTCACCTGCCATTTTGGCCACCGCTCGCCGTCTGCCTACCACTGAGGAGTTCGACCAGGTCATTGCTCCTACTCCAGTCAGAGCTGCACCGCCTGCCGCACCCACACTACCGCCTGTCGCACCCGCGCCATCTCCTCAGCGCAGTGCTACGCGCCTGGAGCCTATTAGGGAGGAGGTGGAGGTTGAGTCTCCTGCACCGTTGGGTCTTACCCTCGGCAGGGGGAAGGACATCTTCACCATCTCCGACTGAGTGCGCCTAGTAGCCGCGCGATCTGTCTGCTTGTATGATATATTTTATATGTACATAAGTTTGTGGTTGTTGTGTGCGCATCATGTAGGATCCCGGAGAAGTGTGCTAGCCTAATAACATGTCAGGAGTGTGTACGCACATCCTGAGTGATGTATCGTATGTTTGCGTATCTCGTGTAAGATTTGTACTGAGCAGTCCTTCTCCGTGCGCAATCAAATATTTTCTTGAAAAATCTTGAGGTCTTTTAAAATTTTTGCCTTTACAAGATTTCTCCTTGTGCCACACAGTTCATCTCATGAGTTTTGCAAAATATACCCCAGAGTAGAAAATGTCTCGTCTGTGGACTCGTTCCATGCCAAATCCACCCGAAGAAGTTTATGGAACACAGACAAGCAACAACTTCACACAGGGGCAGTCTAGTCAACAGGACAGCGAGGCAGCCTTATCTCAAGTATGCCGCCTTTTCGAACAAAGCCAGCAACAACACCAAGAGATGATGAATCACGTCATCAATATGGGAAACCACCGTGAGCCATACCAACCACACTCCAAGTTGTCTGAACTACAGAAGACACGCCCTCCAACGTTTGCTCACACTGATAGGCCGCTTGAAGCCGATGATTGGCTTCGAGACATCGAAAGAAAGTTGATTATTGCTCAATGTTCTGATCATGAGAAGGTGCTTTATGCACCTCACTACCTCACTGGAGCAGCTGCAGCATGGTGGGAGAACTTCCTACACATGCATCCCAGTGAACATAACATCACCTGGGAAGAGTTTAAGGAAGGCTTTCGTGGGGCACACATCCCCAGGAGCATCATAAAAATCAAGAAAAGAGAATTTGATGACCTCAAGCAGAGAGGCATGACAGTGACGGAATACAACAGTCAGTTTACCCAGCTATCTCGTTATGCCTACGATGAGCATATGACTGAGAACAAAAGGATGGAAAAAAATTTGGACGGCCTGGCGCCAGCACTAAAATGCCAACTGGTCGTACACACTTTCCCAGATTTCAAAACTCTGGTTGACAAGGCCATTACGTTGGAGAATGAGCGCCGCAGTCTGGAGGATATCCGTAAGCGGAAAAGGGACAAGACGACTCTTGCTCGCAACAATCGAAGCAAGACTGATGTTCAGAGGAATGAAGCGAGAAAATCCACGACTACTGCTCTAAGGCCAACCAGACAGTTTCATTCAAGGGACAAGGACTTTACATACCGTCCAGGGGTCACTTGCTATGCTTGTGGAGAGGAAGGGCACTATGCCAAACAGTGCCCAAAACCAAGGAACTCGGCCCCCAAGCCGAACAATGGTGGGAACAATCCAGCCCCCAAGCGTAACAATTTCAATCCCAACAATAATCACAGGAAGGGTCACCTGAACCATGTGACCAAGGAAGAAGCACAGAATGCCCCAGACATCGTACTCGGTACGTTCCCTGTCGACACAGTACCTGCCACGGTTTTGTTTGATTCTGGAGTTTCTCACTCGTTCATTTCGAAGAGTTTTGTTTTGCAACATGGTTTTCCGATTCTTCCTTTGGAAAAATCTATGATTATCAAGTCCCCCGGGAATAAGCAGATCACTCAGAGTTACTGTCAAGGAGTGATTATTGAATTTGAAGGACTAAAGTTTCGGGCTAATCTCATCGTGTTGGAAAATAAAGGACTGGATGTTATCCTAGGGATGGACTGGTTGACCACCAACAAGGGATTTATTGACTGATTCAATCGGACTGTGATTCTCACTCACCATCACGGCAAGACAATAAAGGTTACAGCTCAAGAGAGACCACGGTCACGGCAACCAAAGTTGAACAAAGTGGACATTTTAGAATGGAGAAAAGTTCCAGTGGTGTGCGAGTTTCCCGACGTGTTTCCTGAAGAACTACCAGGCATGCCACCAGACCGAGAGATAGAGTTCAGCATTGAACTAGCACCTGGCACCACCCCCATCTATAAGAAACCTTATAGAATGGCACCCTCGAGTTGGTAGAATTGAAGAAGCAAATAAAGGAATTACTGGACAAAGGATTTATTCGAGCCAGCTCCTCACCTTGGGGTTCGCCAGTATTATTCACCAAGAAAAAGGATGGGACACTGAGATTGTGTATAGACTATCGAGCTCTCAATATGGTCACCATCAAAAACAAATATCCGATGCCACGGATAAATGATTTGTTTGACCAGCTCGCACAAGCCAAGGTGTTCTCAAAAATTGATTTAAGATCGGGATATCATCAATTAAAAGTACGGACAGAAGATATCCCTAAGACAGCATTCACCTCCAGATACGGATTATATGAGTTCACAGTAATGCCGTTTGGACTGACGAACGCCCCCGCATATTTCGTCCACCTCATGAACAAAGTGTTTATGAAATTCATGGACAAATTTGTTGTGGTGTTCATTGACGATATTCTGGTATACTCAAGGACACCAGAAGAACATGCTGAACATCTCAGAATTGTATTGGGAGAATTAAGGAAACATCAATTGTACGCCAAATTTAGCAAGTGTGAATTTTGGCTAAGACAAGTTGGTTTTCTAGGCCATATATTGACCCAAGAAGGCGTGGCCGTAGACCCAGAAAAAGTCAAAGCCATACTTGACTGGAAACCACCAGCCAACATAATAGATGTACGGAGTTTCCTAGGAATGGCTGCATATTACCGAAGGTTTATTGAAGGATTCTCCACTGTGGCAAAACCAATGACCCAGTTGCTCAAGAAAGACAAGAAATTTGTATGGACGGAAGCATGCGAGAAAAGCTTCCAAGAGCTCAAGAAGAAACTAACAATAGCACCGGTTTTGGTTGTGCCGGATATACACAAGAGTTTTGAAGTGTATTGTGACGCGTCCCGGAAGGGCCTCGGATGCGTATTGATGCAGGACGGCAAAGTTGTCGCATATGCTTCCCGGCAACTACGGAAGCATGAGGAAAATTATGCTACTCATGACTTGGAGCTAGCAGCAGTCATCCATGCACTCAAAGAGTGGAGGCACTTTCTGTTGGGAAATCGTTGTGAAATATATACGGACCATAAGAGCCTTAAATATATTTTCACACAACCAGAGCTAAATTTACGACAACGACGCTGGTTGGAATTGGTCAAGGACTATGATGTCGGCATTCACTACCATCCAGGGAAAGCAAATGTAGTGGCAGATGCTCTTAGTCGGAACCCCAGCCCGGGCAACGACAGTCCACAGAACTTGAGGCCTGAGTTTCAGCAGGAGTTCGCTAGACTCAACATGGTGTTAGTCTCTGAGGGCACCGTATCAAATCTGGAGATACGGCCCACCCTAATGGAACAAATTAAGAAGGCTCAGCATAGACATCCCAGCATCGAAGGTATAAAGAGAAAAATGAGCCTTGGCAAGGCTTCAGAGTTCGTCACAGACAATGAGGGAGTATTATGGTACGGGGACAGACTTTGCGTACCAAACATTGAGGAACTCAAACAGCAAATCCTAACCGAAAGCCACACCGCTCCATATTCAATCCACCCTGGAGGAACCAAAATGTACAAAGACATTCAGGAAAGATTTTGGTGGCACGGTATGAAAAGGGATATAGCCGCATTCATTGCTTGTTGCGATTCATGTCAGCGCATAAAAGCCGAGCATCAAAAGCCAGCAGGGCTACTTCAGCCAAACAGGATACCTGAGTGGAAATGGGATGAAATTGGAATGGACTTCATCGTCGGACTACCTCGATCACAACGCGGAAATGATGCCATATGGGTCATCACAGATAGGCTAACCAAGGTAGCACATTTCATTCCCGTGAAGACGACCTACTCCACTCAAAGGCTTGCTAAGCTTTATCTCTCCCGTATAGTTTGTCTGCATGGAGTCCCAAAGACTATAATATCCGACCGAGGCACTCAATTTGTCTCTAAATTTTGGGATCACTTACAACAAGCTCTGGGCACTCAACTAGCATTCAGTACAGCGTACCACCCCCAGACTGATGGACAAACTGAACGCGTGAACCAAATCCTAGAGGACATGCTGAGAGCCTGTGTACTCACCTATGGATCCAGTTGGGAAGAAAGTTTGCCGTATGCCGAGTTCGCATACAACAACAGTTACCAAGCCAGCTTACAAATGGCACCTTTTGAAGCATTGTACGGACGGAGGTGTCGTACTCCACTATATTGGTCAGAAACAGGGGACAGTCGTATCTTCGGCCCAGACATGCTCAAGGAAGCCGAGGAGAAAGTTAAACAGATCAGGGACAGACTCAAGACAGCTCAAAGCCGACAAAAGAGCTACTACGATCGAAAACATCGTGAGGTCAGCTTTGAACCCGGTGATTACGTGTACCTCCGAGTGTCTCCTATGAGGGGCCTGCAACGGTTCAAAATTAAGGGGAAGCTAGCCCCAAGATTTATTGGACCCTTCTGTGTAACTGCATGAAAAGGCACAGTAGCCTACCAGTTAGACCTACCCAAAGAGCTGTCAGACGTCCACGACGTGTTCCACGTCTCACAGTTGAGGAAATGTGTGAGCAACCCGGAAAAGCATGTATCTCATGAGAGCATTGATGTGCAACCAGACCTCACCTACAGAGAGCGGCCAGTAAAGATATTGGAAGAGTCGGAAAGGAGGACCCGTCAGAAAACAACTAAATTTTTCAAGGTTCAGTGGAGCAATCACACCGAGGATGAAGCTACATGGGAAAGAGAAGATTTTCTTCAGGAAGAATACCCACAGCTATTTGAGGATCAGCTGAAATCTCGGGGACGAGATTTTTCCTAAGGGGGTAGGTGTTGTGACACCCAAAAATTTTATTTTGGTTTTATCAAAATCTTTACTTGATTTGAAGGAGGGTTTTTAAATTTTTCTTCTAAAGAACTCTCCCTCTCAAAAATTTTCTTTTATGACAAGTGTTTTGTTGGGATGTACCCAAGACTTGATCTTTGGTCTTGGAGGTTTTTCCATCTCATGTTGGCTCATCCCAAATGTTTCTCATTTGGAAAAGTTTTTGAAAATCTTTTTTTCATAGCCCTAGGGCATTTGGAGTGAGCCTTTCTCCTTTCAAAAACTCCTCTTGCCATGACATGACTGGAAATCCCCTCCCAAAAGCCATTCCCCACCTTTGTGTCAAGATATACCTCAAATCCAGCAAGTTGAACTCCCCCATGATTTTTCTTCCATTTATTTCTAATCAAATACATTTTCTGCCTTCCACTTTGGCTCTTGGAGATTTACAAAGGAACTATCTTTTCTCCTTTGAGTTTTGCCTCCAAACCAATTTCCCTGGCTAGTCCTTAGAGCCCTCAACCAAGTTCCATGAAGATCCACTGGTCTCCAGTTCAAATATTTCAAATTATACTTGCTGCAAGTTTGGACCATATTTGCCAAATTTGATGAAATTCATTTGTTTTCTTCTCCTAAAAAATCTGAGATAATTCAGGCAGCCTCTGGATGCATTGAGAGGTCACCTCACCAAGCCCCAGCTCCAGAAATTTTTTTCTTCATGCCAAATCATTTCGTCGAAAACCTGAAGGACACTGTTACTGTCAAATTCAGAAAGTTCAGTAAACAGTTTCAGAAGCTGCTCTCATTTTCTTCAGAACCTTTCCTCGATCTCGCCAGTAGCCGCGGTGGCGCCGTGCGCCCTGTGTTTCCTTCTTATCCCTGCGCCGCACGATCGCCTGGAAGCTTGCGGGCGTCGGCGACGAGCAGGAGGAGGTGCGCCACCCCGTGAGCGACGGCAACAGCGCCCTTTCCGGCTGCCAGAGAGGCGCAGCGTTGGACGGCGCCGTCCAGCGCCGCCCAAGCCACCAGAGGCCACCGCATGGCCATCCACTCACCCGTGCACGCTGCAATCCGTCGTCGTGGACTGGTAGGCACGGAGCGCGCTCCCTGCCGCCGCCGTGCCCGTACGGCCGTTCCGTCGGGGACCGACGTATTACACCAAGCCCGACCGAGGTTTAGCGGAGGAATGGCACCAGTGATCCTCCACGGTGATGCCTAGCCACCTAAACCCCCTGCCCAACCCCTGCCTCGCCGTAATTGCTCGCCGGAGCTATCCCGTTCACGTCCACCCCCTCGGATCGCCTATAAAAGGAGGCCCCGAGCTCGAACTCGAACCCGCACCACCTCTGCACACCACCAATACCACACCAAGCCACTGGAAGAGCCCCGAGGGAGTCTCCTTCCCCAACTCTGGCCGCCTCGACCCGCTTCGGGATCCAGCTCGATTCACTCCCGTGCGTACACCCCTACCCCTCAGCTCTTGCCAGTAGCCTTCTAGTGCATCCACATCTCTGACCCGCGCATCAATTTGAAGCTTGCAGCACCCACCGGGGCATTCCACCATCGCCCGAACCGCCGTCCGCCGGAGATAGTGTCGCCGTCGACGTGGTGCTCTCCGACGGCCAAGTCCACCACCCACCGACGCGGAAGAACACACTGAACCTGTAGGTACCCTCCGATCACTCTGCCTCGCCGTGGTTCAACGCCGGCGACCACCGCTGCCTTCGGGCGCCGGCGAGCTCCGTTGGGAGTTTTGAACCTGCCGGGTGGGACCCCCCGTCAGCCTCTCTCCTCTCTCCCTCGAACCGTTTTCTGAAAGCGCCTTCGGGCAAAATGTGTTTTCTCTCTGGGCTGGCGTATTTCATACCGAACCGTTTTCTGTTTTCTCAAACAAGCCCCTGGATCTTTTCTGTTTCATCACAAATTAGTCCTTGGACTAAAACCCTTATATCTTTTAAATAAAAGATGCTTTTTGATTGATTCTTTTTCTGCCAGTCTTATATTTTTGTTTAGTTTTTTATAGTATTTATTTGGAAAAATTTTGGAACAATTTTTATGCACGCAACGATTTTCACGTTAGTATACGGTTTCGTTATGCCGTAGGTTCCGGAGGAGGTGACGGAGCCGCGAACTTCGCCGAGCTAGACTCCGACTTCTCCGAACCAGGCAAGCATGTTTGAACCTTTGATATGATAGGTGTTTTGCATGTTTGCTTGAATGGTTTGTGCATGGCCCATGAGCATCGGTGAGTATTACGTTGCATGCAAGGCAACTAACCGTGTGTTTCGAAGTTACTGTGATCTTTGATGAGATATGACCTGATCATGTGGTGACATGAAAGGTAGTAAGATGGTATTGTTGTAGCATGCCAGTCTTACGTCATCCAATAAACTCCGACGTTAACGTGGACTGAGCCACGTTACCGTCCTTCCCCTTTCGTGCTACCACATGTCTTCTGCAAAGAGTACGGTTTAGTAAGTTGCTAACCTCTTTCCTTGTACACACCAAATAGAGGGGCCGGGATGAGGGTTCCATGGCCCTGGATTAAAGCCAGTCATCTGGTCAGGGGGCATGGGTGTTTCCGGTTGGGACCGAGAGGGGGGCACCCCTTGGAGCGCGCGGTATAAATTTGATCCCATGCTACGCGAGGTTGTAGCCTCCCCGTCTCAAGGTTTTTCTTGAACGTTGCCGAGGGTGATTCCTGGCATCGGAATGTTGAATGGGTGTGTACTGGTTAGATGTGTTTCTCCTAAAACACCGTAAACGGAACTAGTCCCCTGTGGCTACTGAAATCCGTTGGCTGTGGTTATGAGTACAAACTCTGCAGAGTCAAATCCTTCCGAGTCATCGTGTCCATGGTCAAGGACCATGGCCAGTATGTCCACATCCATGTCAGTCCCTATGTCAGTCTCCGTGGTAAATCCCCGGTGAACAAGCTTGAGTGGTAAACCCGGTTGAACGTTATTCCTGTGGATGGACTAACCTTTTATTTATCTCGTAAACTGAATATTCCCTTGAAATGATTTAAATTCATGAGCTACTGAAATATCAAGTTATGAAATATAAGCCCTTTATGTGATGTCGCTCAGACGTCCGACTGTGGCACTCTTGTCATTTACTTTCAATATAAGCCCTTTATGAGATGTCGCTCAGACGTCCGACTGTGGCACTCTTGTCACTTACTTTTGATATAAGCCCTTTATGTGATGTCGCTCCGACATTCGACTGTTGCACGCTCGTTATTTACTTTTGAGATAAGCCCTTTACGTGATCTCGCTCAGACGTCCGACTGTGGCACACACTGTCTTTTATATTCTATTATAAGCCCTTTATGTGGTGTCGCCTTGACGCCCAACTGCGGCATTGTTATTTCATTTGTACCCTTCCGAGGAGTCATTCAGACACTCGATTGGCCTTCAACATTACTTTGGGATTTCGGGAGGACTACCGCCCGACTTCCTTTTATTTCCCATGCATAGCTATTTATTATCTGAGTGCGCTTTATTAATCTGTTCATATGCATCATGTTTGCATTTGTTATATCTTATGTCCAAACTGTCTTGCGAGTACTTTCATAGTACTCACCTGGCTTGTTGATTTGGCCAGATGTTGACGAAGGCGATCTCATGGATGAAGAGTTTGATAGTGAGTCCGACGCCTAGAGGAGTCCCAGTCAGTCCCGTGCGATCCTGGATATTGGTCACTTGTATTATATACGCTTCCGCCACCCACAATAAGAATCCTCGAGCCTCACTCCGACGCTCGAAGAGCTGTTAGATTCAGGAGTCATGTCACCCACTTCACTGTGACATACCCACCACCGCTTTTATTGTGAGTCAGTAGTTATGCCACCCTATCCGCCTTTATGTATTATCGGCGTGCTTGTAATAAATTGTTGAGCTGTCTCCGCTCAACCTTGTATTATATTTAGTACTCCTGGTTTTTCTTTGGTGATCAAGAATTTGTCTACCAGTGAGGAGGATTCTTCTCTACTGGTCCGTAAAAGGGATCGGTTTCTCAATAAATATTTTTATCAGAAAACCGGTCGTGACATTTGGCCAAGGGCCTCCTGACAAGGAGAGAGACCTTAATGAATTTAGCATATCGCCCAAGGGCGAGTGCTGAAAGATATCCGCGGAGGAAAACTCCATGATCGGTGCCCAATCAGATTCGATTGGCACGGACGCAGGCGGTTCGAAGCCCGTGGCCGGCGACGAATCCAAGTATCCGGCAACACGGGTCTCACAAGAGGTGAAGTCAGTATTCAGCTCTATCGCCACTGAGTGTGCGGCCTCCATGGCGGGGTCCATCCACCCGTCCTCGGACGGCGCAATCTGCTCCGGATCGAGGGCCGGAGTAGCTGCAGGTGGGATCTCCCGAACACTGTCCGTCGGCAGAGCTAAGTCATGCCTGTCGTGACTGTGTGGCGCACCTAACATGGGCTCGAATCCGTCAAAGATCAAGTCTCCGCAGATGTCGGCAGTATAGCTCAAGCTTCCAAACCTGACCTGATGGCCAGGGGCGTAGCTTTCGATCTGCTCCAGATGGCCAAGCGAGTTGGCCTGCAGTGCGAAGCCGCCGAATACGAAGATTTGTCCGGGGAGGAAAACCTCACCCTGGATCGCATCATTGCCGATGATCGAAGGAGCCATCAAGCCTTATGGTGACGGCACAGTGGAACTCTCAATGAAAGCACCAATGTCGGTGTCAAAACCGGCGGATCTCGGGTAGGGGGTCCCGAACTGTGCGTCTAAGGCGGATGGTAACAGGAGGCGGGGGACACAATGTTTACCCAGGTTCGGGCCCTCTCGATGGAGGTAATACCCTACTTCCTGCTTGATTGATCTTGATGATATGAGTATTACAAGAGTTGATCTACCACAAGATCGTAGAGGCTAAACCCTAGAAGCTAGCCTATGGTATGATTGTTGTTGTCCTACGGACTAAACCCTCCGGTTTATATAGACACCGGAGGAGGCTAGGGTTACATAGAGTCGGTTACAAGGGAGTACATCTACACATCCATATTGCCAAGCTTGCCTTCCATGCCAAGGAGAGTCCCATCCGGTCACAGGACGAAGTCTTCAATCTTGTATCTTCATAGTCCAACAGTCCGGCCAAAGGATATAGTCCGGCTGTCCGAGGACCCCCTAATCCAGGACTCCCTCACCCCCTCCTTGTCCAATTCGGACTTGGGGGGGAGGGGCGCACGGCTGCCCCTTGGCCGCCTCTCCTCTTCCACCACTTGGGCCCATGAGGCCCAATAACCTCCGGGGGGGTCCGGTAACCCTCCGGTACTCCGGTATTTATCCGATCACCCGCGGAACCATTCCGGTGTCTGAATATAGTCGTCCAATATATCAATCTTCATTTCTCGACCATTTCGAGACTCCTCGTCATGTCCGTGATCACATCCGGGACTCCGAACTACCTTCGGTACATCAAAACACATAAACTCATAATATAACCGTCATCGAACTTTAAGCGTGCGGACCCTACGGGTTCGAGAACTATGTAGACATGACCGAGACACGTCTCCGGTCAATAACCAATAGCGGAACCTGGATGCTCATATTGGCTCCCACATATTCTACGAAGATCTTTATCGGTCAAACCGCATAACTACATACGTCGTTCCCTTTGTCATCGGTATGTTACTTGCCCGAGATTCGATCGTCGGTATCTTAATACCTAGCTCAGTCTCGTTACCGGCAAGTCTCTTTACTCGTTCTGTAATACATCATCCCGCAACTAACTCATTAGTTGCAATGCTTGCAAGGCTTAAGTGATGTGCATTACCGAGTGGGCCCAGAGATACCTCTCCGACAATCGGAGTGACAAATCCTAATCTCGAAATACGCCAACCCAACAAGTACCTTCGGAGACACCTGTGGAGCACCTTTATAATCACCCAGTTACGTTGTGACGCTTGGTAGCACACAAAGTGTTCCTCCGGTAAACGGGAGTTGCATAATCTCATAGTCATAGGAGCATGTATAAGTCATGAAGAAAGCAATAGCAACATACTAAACGATCAAGTGCTAAGCTAACGGAATGGGTCAAGTCAATCACATCATTCTCCTAATGATGTGACCCCATTAATCAAATGACAACTCTTTGTCCATGGCCAGGAAACATAACCATCTTTGATCAACGAGCTAGTCAAGTAGAGGCATACTAGTGACACTCTGTTTGTCTATGTATTCACACATGTATCATGTTTCCGGTTAATACAATTCTAGCATGAATAATAAACATTTATCACGATATAAGGAAATAAATAATAACTTTATTATTGCCTCTAGGGCATATTTCCTTCAGTCTCCCACTTGCACTAGAGTAAATAATCTAGATTACATAGTAATGATTCTAACACCCATGGAGCCTTGGTGCTGATCATGTTTTGCTCGTGGAAGAGGCTTAGTCAACGGGTCTGCAACATTCAGATCCATATGTATCTTGCAAATCTCTATGTCTCCCACCCGGACTTGATCCCGGATGGAGTTGAAGCGTCTCTTGATGTGCTTGGTTCTCTTGTGAAATCTGGATTCCTTTGCCAAAGCAATTTCACCAGTATTGTCACAAAAGATTTTCATTGGACCCGATGCACTAGGTATGACACCTAGATCGGATATGAACTCCTTCATCCAGACTCCTTCATTTGCTGCTTCCGAAGCAGCTATGTACTCCGCTTCACATGTAGATCCCGCTACGACGCTTTGTTTAGAACTGCACCAACTGATAGCTCCACCGTTCAATATAAACACGTATCCGGTTTGCGATTTAGAATCGTCCGGATCAGTGTCAAAGCTTGCATCTACGTAACCAGTTACGATGAGCTCGTTGTCACCTCCATAAACAAGAAACATATGCTTAGTCCTTCTCAAGTATTTCAGGATGTTCTTGACCGCTGTCCAGTGATCCACTCCTGGATTACTTTGGTACCTCCCTGCTAAACTAATAGCAAGGCACACATCAGGTCTGGTACACATCATTTCATACATGATAGAGCCTATGGCTGAAGCATAGGGAACATCTTTCATTTTCTCTCTATCTTTTGCAGTGGCCGGGCATTGAGTCGTACTCAACTTCACACCTTGTAACACAGGTAAGAACCCTTTCTTTGCTTGATCCATTTTGAACTTCTTCAAAACTTTGTCAAGGTATGTGCTTTGTGAAAGTCCAATTAAGCGTCTTGATCTATCTCTATAGATCTTGATGCCCAATATATAAGCAGCTTCACCGAGGTCCTTCATTGAAAAACTCTTATTCAAATATCCCTTTATGCTATCCAGAAATTCTATATCATTTCCGATCAACAATATGTCATCCACAGATAATATCAGAAATGCTACAGATCTCCCACTCACTTTCTTGTAAATACAGACTTCTCCAAAAGTCTGTATAAAACCATATGCCTTGATCACACTATCAAAACGTTTATTCCAACTCAGAGAGGCTTGCACCAGTCCATAAATGGATCGCTGGAGCTTGCACACTTTGTTAGCTCCCTTTGGATCAACAAAACCTTCCGGTTGCATCATATACAACTCTTCTTCCAGAAATCCATTCAGGAATGCAGTTTTTACATCCATTTGCCAAATTTCATAATCATAAAATGCGGCAATTGCTAACATGATTCAGACAGACTTAAGCATCGCTACGGGTGAGAAGGTCTCATCGTAGTCAATCCCTTGAACTTGTCGAAAACCTTTTGCAACAAGTCGAGCTTTATAGACAGTAACATTACCGTCAGCATCAGTCTTCTTCTTGAAGATCCATTTATTCTCGATGGCTTGCCGATCATTGGGCAAGTCAACCAAAGTCCATACTTTGTTCTCATACATGGATCCCATCTCAGATTTCATGGCCTCAAGCCATTTTGCGGAATCTGGGCTCACCATCGCTTCTTCATAGTTCGTAGGTTCGTCATGGTCTAGTAACATAACCTCCAGAACAGGATTACCGTACCACTCTGGTGCGGATCTTACTCTGGTTGACCTACGAGGTTTAGTAACAACATGATCTGAAGTTTCATGATCATCATCATTAACTTCCTCACTAATTGGTGTAGGTGTCACAGAAACCGGTTTCTGTGATGAACTACTTTCCAATAAGGGACCAGGTACTGTTACCTCATCAAGTTCTACTTTCCTCCCACTCACTTCTTTTGAGAGAAACTCCTTCTCTAGAAAGGATCCATTCTTAGCAACGAATGTCTTGCCTTCGGATCTGTGATAGAAGGTGTACCCAACAGTTTCCTTTGGGTATCCTATGAAGACACATTTCTCCGATTTGGGTTCGAGCTTATCAGGTTGAAGCTTTTTCACATAAGCATCGCAGCCCTAAACTTTAAGAAACGACAACTTTGGTTTCTTGCCAAACCATAGTTCATAAGGCGTCGTCTCAACGGATTTTGATGGTGCCCTATTTAACGTGAATGGGGCTTTCTCTAAAGCATAACCCCAAAACGATAGTGGTAAATCAGTAAGAGACATCATAGATCGCACCATATCTAGTAAAGTACGATTACGATGTTCGGACACACCATTACGCTGTGGTGTTCCGGGTGGCGTGAGTTGCGAAACTATTCCGCATTGTTTCAAATGTAGACCAAACTCGTAACTCAAATATTCTCTTCCACGATCAGATCATAGAAACTTTATTTTCTTGTTACGATGATTTTCAACTTCACTCTGAAATTCTTTGAACTTTTCAAAAGTTTCAGACTTATGTTTCATTAAGTAGATATACCCATATCTACTTAAATCATCTGTGAAGGTGAGAAAATAACGATACCCTCCGCGAGCTTCAACATTCATTGGACCACATACATCAGTATGTATGATCTCCAATAAATCAGTTGCTCGCTTCATAGTTCCGGAGAACGGCGTTTTAGTCATCTTGACCATGAGGCATGGTTCGCAAGTACCAAGTGATTCATAATCAAGTGATTCCAAAAAGTCCATCAGTATGGAGTTTCTTCATGCGCTTTACACCAATATGACCCAAACGGCAGTGCCACAAATAAGTTGCACTATCATTATCAACTCTGCATATTTTGTCTTCAACATTATGAATATGTGTATCACTGCTATCGAGATTCATCAAAAATGGAACACTCTTCAAGGGTGCATGACCATAAAAGATATTACTCATATAAATATAACAACCATTATTCTCTGATTTAAATGAATAACCGTCTCGCATCAAACAAGATCCAGATATAATGTTCATGCTCAACGCTGGCACCAAATAACAATTATTTAGGTCTAACACTAATCCCGAAGGTAGATGTAGAGGTAGCGTACCGACGGCGATCACATCGACTTTGGAACCGTTTCCCACGCGCATCGTCACCTTGTCCTTAGCCAGTGTCCGCTTAATCCGTAGTCCCTGTTTCGAGTTGCAAATATTAGCAACAGAACCAGTATCAAATACCCAGGTGCTACTACAAGCTCTGGTAAGGTACACATCAATAACATGTATATCACCTATACCTTTCTTCACCTTGCCATCCTTCTTATCCGCCAAATACTTGGGGCAGTTCCGCTTCCAGTGACCAGTCTGCTTGCAGTAGAAGCACTCAGTCTCAGGCTTAGGTCCAGACTTGGGTTTCTTCTCTTGAGCAACAACTTGTTTGCTGTTCTTCTTGAAGTTCCCCTTCTTCTTCCCTTTGCCCTTTTTCTTGAAACTGGTGGTCTTATTAACCATCAACACTTGATGCTCTTTCTTGATTTCTACCTCCGTAGCCTTCAGCATTGCGAAGAGCTCGGGAATCGTCTTATCCATCCCTTGCATCTTATAGTTCATCACGAAGCTCTTGTAGCTTGGTGGTAGTGATTGAAGAATTCTGTCAATGACGCTATCATCCGGAAGATTAACTCCCAGTTGAATCAAGTGATTGTTATACCCAGACATTCTAAGTATATGCTCACTGACAGAACTATTCTCCTCCATCTTGCAGCTGTAGAACTTATTGGAGACTTCATATCTCTCAATCCGGGCATTTGCTTGAAATATTAACTTCAACTCCTGGAACATCTCATATGCTCCATGACGTTCAAAATGTCGTTGAAGTCCCGGTTCTAAGCCGTAAAGCATGGCACACTGAACTATCGAGCAGTCATCAGCTTTGCTCTGCCAGACATTCATAACATCTGGTGTTGCTCCTGCAGCAGGTTTGGCACCTAGCGGTGCTTCCAGGACATAATTCTTCTGTGCAGCAATGAGGATAATCCTCAAGTTACGGACCCAGTCCGTGTAATTGCTACCATCATCTTTCAACTTTGTTTTCTCAAGGAACGCATTAAAATTCAACGGAACAATAGCACGAGCCATCTATCTACAACAAACATAGACATGCAAAATACTATCAGGTACTAAGTTCATGATAGATTTAAGTTCAATTAATCATATTACTTAAGAACTCCCACTTAGATAGACATCCCTCTAATCATCTAAGTGATCACGTGATCCAAATCAACTAAACCATAACCGATCATCACGTGAAATGGAGTAGTTTTCAATGGTGAACATCATTATGTTGATCATATCTACTATATGATTCACGCTCGACCTTTCGGTCTCAGTGTTCCAAGGCCATATATGCATATGCTAGGCTCGTCAAGTTTAACCTGAGTATTCTGCGTGTGCAAAACTGGCTTGCACCCGTTGTAGATGGACGTAGAGCTTATCACACCCGATCATCACGTGGTGTCTGGGCACGACGAACTTTGGCAACGGTGCATACTCAGGGAGAACACTATTATCTTGAAATTTAGTGAGAGATCATCTTATAATGCTACCGTCAATCAAAGCAAGATAAGATGCATAAAACATAAACATCACATGCAATCAATATAAGTGATATGATATGGCCATCATCATCTTGTGCTTGTGATCTCCATCTTCGAAGCACCGTCATGATCACCATCGTCACCGGCGCGACACCTTGATCTCCATTGTAGCATCGTTGTCGTCTCGCCAACTTATGCTTCTACGACTATCGCTACCGCTTAGTGATAAAGTAAAGCATTACAAGGCGTTTGCATTGCATACAATAAAGCGACAACCATATGGCTCCTGCCAGTTGCCGATAACTCAGTTACAAAACATGAGCATCTCATACAATAAAATATAGCATCATGCCTTGACCATATCACATCACAACATGCCCTGCAAAAACCAGTTAGACGTCCTCTACTTTGTTGTTGCAAGTTTTACGTGGCTGCTATGGGCTGAGCAAGAACCGTTCTTACCTATGCATCAAAACCACAACGATAGTTCGTCAAGTTAGTGCTGTTTTAACCTTCTCAAGGACCGGGCGTAGCCACACTCAGTTCAACTAAAGTTGGAGAAACTGACACCCGCCAGCCACCTGTGTGCAAAGCACGTCGGTAGAACCAGTCTCGCGTAAGCGTACGCGTAATGTCGGGCCGGGCCGCTTCATCCAACAATACCGCCGAACCAAAGTATGACATGCTGGTAAGCAATATGACTTGTATCGCCCACAACTCACTTGTGTTCTACTCGTGCATATAACACGCATAAAACCAGGCTTTGATACCACTGTTGGGGAACGTAGTAATTTCAAAAAAATTCCTACGCACACGCAAGATCATGGTGATGCATAGCAACGAGAGGGGAGAGTGTGTCCACGTACCCTCGTAGACCAAAAGCGGAAGCGTTAGCACAACACGGTTGATGTAGTCGTACGTCTTCATGATCCGACCGATCAAGTACCGAACGCACGGCACCTCCGAGTTCAGCACACGTTCAACTCGATGACGTCCCTCGAACTCCGATCCAGCCGAGCTTTGAGGGAGAGTTCCGTCAGCACGACGGCGTGGTGACGATGATGGTGTTCTACCGACGCAGGGCTTCGCGTAAGCACCGCTACGATATGACCGAGGTGGATTATGGTGGAGGGGGGCACTGCACACGGCTAAAAGATCCAAGGGATCAATTGTTGTGTCTCTAGGGTGTGCCTCCCTCCTCGTATATAAAGGAGTGGAGGAGGGGGAGGGGGCCGGCCACCCTCGGCGCGCCCCATGAGGAATCCTACTCCCACTGGGAGTAGGACTCCCCCCTTCCATGTTGGAGTAGGAGAGGAGAGGGAAGGAGAGAGAGGGGGAAAGGAAAGGGGGGGCGTCGCCCCCCTCCTTGTCTAATTCAGACTTGGGGGGGAGGGGCGCGTGGCTGCCCCTTGGCCGCCTCTCCTCTTCCACCACTTGGGCCCATGAGGCCCAATAACCTCCGGGGGGTTTCGGTAACCCCCCGGTACTCCAATATTTATCCGATAACCCCCGGAACCATTCCGGTGTCCGAATATAGTCGTCCAATATATCAATCTTCATGTCTCGACCATTTCGAGACTCCTCGTCATGTCCGTGATCACATCCGGGACTCCGAACTACCTTCGGTACATCAAAACACATAAACTCATAATATAACCGTCATCGAACTTTAAGCATGCGGACCCTATGGGTTCGAGAACTATGTAGACATGACCGAGACACGTCTCCGGTCAATAACCAATAGCGGAACCTGGATGCCATATTGGCTCCCACATATTCTACGAAGATCTTTATCGGTCAAACCACATACTACATACGTTGTTCCCTTTGTCATCGGTATGTTACTTGCCCGAGATTCGATCGTCGGTATCTCAATACCTAGCTCAATCTCGTTACCGGCAAGTCTCTTTACTCGTTCTGTAATACATCATCCCGCAACTAACTCATTAGTTGCAATGCTTGCAAGGCTTAAGTGATGTGCACTACCGAGTGGGCCCAGAGATACCTCTCCGACAATCGGAGTGACAAATCCTAATCTCGAAATACGCCAACCCAACAAGTACCTTCGGATACACCTGTAGAGCACCTTTATAATCACCCAGTTACGGTGTGACGTTTGGTAGCACACAAAGTGCTCCTTCTGTAAACGGGAGTTGCATAATCTCATAGTCATAGGAACATGTATAAGTCATGAAGAAAGCAATAGCAACATACTAAACGATCAAGTGCTAAGCTAACGGAATGGGTCAAGTCAATCACATCATTCTCCTAATGATGTGACCCCGTTAATCAAATGACAACTCTTTGTCCATGGCCAGGAAACATAACCATCTTTAATCAACGAGCTAGTCAAGTAGAGGCATACTAGTGACACTCTGTTTGACTATGTATTCACACATGTATCATGTTTCCGGTTAATACAATTCTAGCATGAATAATAAACATTTATCATGATATAAGGAAATAAATAATAACTTTATTATTGCATCTAGGGCATATTTCCTTCAGTGGTTGCCCTGGCAATTTCTTCAGCGGCTGGAATGCACTCATCTGCCCTGGTACTCTGAGTTTCTTCAGCAGCCTGATTTTCATCAGCGGTGCTGGCATGTTCTTCAGTAGGCTGAGCAGATCCCTCAGCCTGAGGATTTTCTTGTTGCATTGGGGCTGCAACATTGGAAGTGAACTTCTCAGCTATCTTTACAAATCTGACCTTGGCTCCAAGCCAGTCAGCATAGTAGCGATCAAATTCATCACTTAGCCGCTTGATCTCAACTTGCAAGGCAACGAGTTCTTCAGGGGAAAGCTTCAGAACATTTTGCTTCAGAAACCGCTGTTTCTTGTACTGCGATTTCTTCACTCTCCTTCCTTGTTCAAATTTCCATTTCTCTTCTTCAATGAAGGCAGTCAAAACATGACTTTGACCAGGAGTGAGGTTCATCTCCGGCAAAGGTGTGTTGGGATCCTTGTGCCATAGGTCGATGAAGTCTAGAATCAACTTTGGATCCAGAATCAATGGCACATTGCTGCCTTTGGCTCTAGCGGCCTTGGCCTGCCTGTCTCTGATGATTTCGGCAAGTTCCTCATCATCAGCTTCGTCATCATCATACGACACTTTAAAGGCGACCTACTTCTTGTGAGGACTTGGTCGTGTGCCTCATCCAGCAGTGGCCTTTTTCTTCAGCAGAGAGGGGCCAGTTGAAGAATTTCGTGGAGATGAAGAACTAGCAGAAGCTCCTGAGGCAATCGAGATGCCTGTTGTCCTTTGGCACGTGGTGAGATGCACAGGTGCTGAGGATTTCGTCGGAGGAGCTGAGGACTTTGGTGGAGGAGCTGGAGCAGCTTGAGGAGTTGGTCGTGAGGGCTTTGAAGAGTCTGGCCGTGAGGGCATTGCTGAGGAACTTGGTCATGAGGGCATTGAGGATGAAGCACTTGGCTTATGAGCAGGCTTCTTTGCCATGGCCTTCTTTGGCTTGACAGCAGAGGCCTCGGCAGTGGTAGCAGCAGCAGCAGAATCTTCATTAAATTTCCTCACTTCTTCTTTTGCCTGTTTGGCCAGTTTGGCCTAGCGCTTGGCCCATTCTTCAGGATAGTCCTCACCGCGCTTGAGGCTGGTGGGATCTGCTTCTTGGCCAGGTGCCAATGGAGGCCTTGAGCATGGAGGGGTAACAGCGAATTTCTTCATGTACTTGGGAGTAACATATCTGTACTCCCTCCATTCCCATGCCCATCTCCTCTCAATCTTTTGAATGCGCACCTTGCGCTGATTTTTATCTTCCTCAGGGGGTGTGCAGTACCTAGCATAGATGTCATCAGGGATCTCAAATGCTGTGTTGACCTCGGGCCTCTTTCCTCCTTTCTGTGGCTTCTTACCGTCAGCCATTTTCTTCAGCTGAGGAATATGAACAACTGGATTTTCTGAAGAGGTGTGCAACTTTTCTTCGAGGAACGCTGCAAATGAGTTAAGTTGATGAGAACCTAGTGATTCAGCAGCGGACATGAGTACCTGTGAACAGAGTATAGTTGCAAGGAATTTGGAGAGGTCATATGCGTTCTCAGAAGGTTTTTCAAAAAAGAACAAGTTTGAGGAATTTGACCAGATGTTTCTTGAAGAATTTCACTAAGCGTTCTTTCTCTTAGGTTCTAGAGTTGTACAGATCGAAAATCCACACAATTGAGGAATCTTGAAGAAAAATGTTGCTTAGAGAAACGGATCAAGAATAGATGAAATGTGAGGTGTTTAGTGTGTGAGAATATGAAGAATAAACACCTTTGAAGATTTTGAAGTAAACATTTGAATCAAAGATGGCAGTAAAAGTAACTTTTAATTACCCTGGATGAAGAACACGATGAACTGGGAAGTGTAGATGTGAAGTTCGTCAGTTCAGATCTTCCACACCCTAACTCGGCAGAGGAAGACAGCTACGGCGGCGGCAGAGAGAAGAAATCTGCAGCCGGCCGGCGCGAGTACGACG
The DNA here is from genome assembly GCF_018294505.1 of Triticum aestivum. Lineage (NCBI taxonomy): Eukaryota > Viridiplantae > Streptophyta > Magnoliopsida > Poales > Poaceae > Triticum > Triticum aestivum. The sequence continues at coordinate 620,502,323 of NC_057799.1, read as the reverse complement.
GCGACGAGGTCGAGGCAGTGAAGCTCTTCCTCACCGGCGATGATGGATGTAGCGGCGGTGCTAGGTTTTGGGAAGCTCGAGCAGGAGAGAGGTCGAGCGGAGTAAAAGTGAAGCGAGGAAGGGGAGGGGTATTTATAGTCAGAGTGAAAAACTGTTCGCCCGAAGAAATTGGACGAACGTGCCCCTGTCCCTTCTCATTCGCTTGACATCTGTCACCCACGCATAGAGAGGTAGCGATCGTGTGAGATCGTGGGTGAATAGATAAACATTACATAGAATGCGGAACGGTTTGAGTGGCAAAGCCGAAAATTTAGACAAGATAGGTTTTAAAGTACTGTTTGCAAATTCTTCAGCTAACAAGGACACAGTGAAGATTTTGAACGAGTTTCAAACAGAACGCACATGAAGAATTTGTGAATAGACTAGCATAGAGGGGGAAGGGTCCGATCACATTCACTTAGCAGAAAAAGCAACTTGAAGAATTAGCAATAAGTGAATGTTGTAGAGGACATAAACTCTCTATATATAAATAGCCAATGAAGAAAAACGATGGAAATGGTGAAGACAATGCAAACTTGAAGAAAATGAACAACTGAGGAATTTCAAAAACTGAAAAAAACTCAATTGAAGATTTTCAACTTTTGGTGGTGGCGTAACCCACCGTGTAAGAATGATGATTTCAGACACCGCGTACAATTGTCGTAGGGCTCTGAAAATCAAATTATTCGTTAATTTCTTCACACTTAGAGTGTTAGTCTTCATTGATTGAAGAAAAACGTTTCTTCATGTGTTTCACATCTAAGTCATCAATTTTGCATAAGTGTTAGGATGAGTGTCCTTTTCAAAGAACATTCGAAGATTATAGGATATTTAGCTCACACCTCAACTTGCTAAATCTCTTCTCATCCAAGGGCTTAGTGAAGATATCAGCTAGCTGTTCTTCAGTCCGTACATGCTCAATAGAGATGTCACCCTTCCACACATGATCACGAAGAAAATGATGATGAATTTGAATGTGCTAAGTCTTCGAGTGCTGAACTGGGTTGTGAGCAATCTTGATTGCACTCTCATTGTCACAGTAGAGAGGCACATTCTTCATGTTGATGCCGTAGTCCTTGAGAGTTTGCTTCATCCACAGTAATTGAGCACAACAAGAACCAGCAGCAATGTACTCAGCTTCAGCAGTATACAGTGACATGGAGTTATGTTTCTTCGAGGACCAACAGACCAAAGATCGTCCGAGGAAATGGCATGTGCCTGATGTTGACTTGCGTTCCACATGATCACCAGCATAGTCAGAGTCTGAATATCCAATGAGATCAAAAGCCAAGCCCTTGGAGTACCATAATCCAAGTGTTGGTGTGTAAGCTAGATATCGAAGAATATGCTTCACAGCCTTATGGTGTGATTCCTTCTGTGTAGCTTGAAATCGGGCACACATGCAAACACTAAGCATAATATCTGGCCTAGATGCACATAAATACAATAAAGAACCAATCATGGAGCGGTATACCTTTTGATCAAAGTCAATACCATTTTCACCAGTGCATAGATGGCCATTTATGGGCATTGGAATTTTGACCCCTTTGCAATCTTGCATGCCGAATTTCCTCAGTACATCCTTGGGGTATTTCTCCTGAGATATGAATATGCCATTGCGTTGTTGACGAATTTGAAGACCTAAGAAGAACTTCAATGCTCCCATCATAGACATTTGATATTCTTCACTCATCATATAGGCAAATTCATCACTGTAACATTGGTCAGTACAGCCAAAGATAATATCATCAACATAAATTTGGCACACAAACAATTCACCATCATAAGATTTAGTGAAAAGATTAGGGTCAAGTGAACCGGGTTTGAAGCCTTTCTTCATGAGGAATCCCTTCAAAGTATCATACCACGCCCGAGGGGCCTGCTTGAGGCCATAGAGGGCCTTATTGAGTCTGAAGACTTTGTCAGGATGCTTTGGATCTTCAAAACCTGGGGGTTGAGCAACATATACTTTTCCTCAAGCTTACCATTGAAGAATGCACTTTTCACATCCATTTGATATAAAGTGATATCATGATGGTTAGCATAAGCAAGTAATATGCGAATAGCCTCAAGTCTAGCAACAGGTGCAAAATTTTCATCAAAATCAATTCCTTCAACATGTGTGTAGCCTTGAGCTACAAGCCGTGCCTTATTACTCACCATAAGGCCATTTTCATCTTGCTTGTTGCGGTAGATCCTCTTTGTGCCAATGATATTGTGCTTGCGAGGATCTGGGCGATTAACCAGTTCCCAGATGTTGTTCAGCTTGAACTGATGCAATTCTTCTTGCATAGTTTGAATCCACTCAGGCTCTAGAAATGCTTCATCTACCTTAATGGGCTCTGTGATAGAGACGAAAGCAAAGTGCCCACAAAAGTTAGACAAATGTGAAGCTTTTGAGTGTGTGAGAGGACCTGGAATGTTGATGTCGCTGATGATTTTCTCAATTTGCACTTCGTTTGCAACGCGAGGATGAGCGGGTTGTCGTTGAGGAATTTGATCAGCATTTTCTTCAGGTGCATCAGTATGATGTTCTTCACGTTCTGGAATGATTTCTTCAACAGATTCTTCGGTAGGAATGACATCCTCGGTAGCTTTGAACTTGATAGATTCCTCAGGTGACTGTTCATCTAACACAGAAGGTAGGTGCTCTCTTTGCGAGCCATTAGTTTCATCGAACCGCACATCTACAGTTTCAACAACTTCGTGAAGAACGTTGCTGAAGACTCTGTAGGTGTGCGAGTCCTTTCCGTAACCAAGCATAAAATCTTCATGTGCTTTCGGTGCAAATTTTGAGTTGTGATGAGGATCTCTAATCCAACATTTAGCATCGAAGACTTTGAAATAACTCACATTGGGTTTCTTGTCAGTGAGGAGTTCATAAGTAGTCTTCTTGAAGAATTTGTGAAGATATACCTAGTTGATGATGTGGCACGCAGTATCAATTGCCTCAATCCAGAAACGATGAGGCGTCTTGTATTCTCTCAACAAGAGTCCTGTTCTTGCGCTCCACGATGCCATTTTGCTGAGGAGTAAAACGAGCAGATAACTCATGAGTAATACCGAGTTCATCAAGATAGTCATCAAGACCAGAATTCTTGAACTCAGTTCCATTGTCACTTCTGATGTGCTTGATCTTCACACCGAAGTTGGTTGAAGCCCTCGAAGAAAATCGTTTGAAGACTTCCTGCACCTCATGTTTGTAAGTGACAATATGCACCCATGTGTAACGAGAATAATCATCAACAATAACGAAGCCATATAGAGATGCATCATTTGTAACTGCAGAATAATGATTAGGACCAAAAGATCCATGTGAAGCAATTCAAATGGTCGAGTGGTAGTCATGATTGTCTTCGCTGGATGCTTGGCCTTCGTCATCTTTCCAGCTTCACAGGCTCTGCATAAGTGATCCTTGAGGAATTTGACATTCTCAATGCCAATGACATGCTTCTTCTTTGCGAGTGTGTTCAGGTTCCTCATGCCAGCATGACCAAGTCGTCGATGCCATAGCCAGCCTTCTGAAGCTTTTGCAAGTAGGAATACAGCTGGTTGAGGTCCTGTAGAGAAATCAACAATATACAAGTCTCCTCTCCTAAAGCCTTCGACGACTTTGGAATTGTCAGCTTCCATGATCACAACACAACGATACTTGCCAAAGACAATAACCATATCAAGATCACAAAGCATTGAGACAGACATGAGGCTGTATCCTAAGGACTCGACAAGCATGACTTTGTCCATGTGTCGATCCTTTGAGATTGCAACCTTACCTAGACCCAATACCTGAGTTTTGCCTTTGTCAGCGAAGATGATATGCTTCAGATGCGATGGAGATAAGGGAACATCCATCAATAGATTCTTGTCACCAGTCATGTGATTTGTACATCCACTATCGAGGACCCACTCGTTGGCTTTGGGTTGATCATCCTGCAGATGAATTAGTGCATCTTACGAACTCATATACTTCATCAGTGAAGAATATGACATCAATTCATCAGATCAATTTCATCAACCAATAGAATAGATAAAACAGTATGAGGACGTGAGAAATGAGGGTTCATTTCTTCATGATTAGCCTGCGTCCTTTCAGGCATTTTCAGGTCTCCAGCAAATTCTTCAGACGTTTAAGCACGTCTGGAGACCTGACCCTGCAGAAGAAATTAGTTCTTTTTCTTCACCACCCACATCTGAAGGAGTGGCAAAGAGTTCATTACTCTGCAAGCTCCATACGAGAAAGGTGGCATAGAAGCCAGTCCACTTCGTTTCACATAAGAGGAGTTAGAGTAAGCATATGAATAAGCAGAGAAATTCTTCGAGGACTTATGAACATAATGGTTAGAAGAATAATGCTCATTCATAGCCCTTAGCTCTTCCCTGCAAAACAGAGGTGTTAGCACGATATGAAGAATTTGATCCACGTGAGGAATTTGGTCCATATGAGGACTTGGATCCATATGAAGAATTTGGTTCATATGAAGAATTTTATCTGGGGTTCCTTTTCTTGCAAGGTGGTGTCATGAGGACATTCACCTGAAGTTTTTCAAGGTACCTTTTGGGAACCCAGATTTTCTTCATAGGGGAACCGTTCCTGCAGTTAGTGCCAACATATCTAGCAAATACTTCACCATTCTGATTTTGAACAGTTTATAGTTGGAGTCAAATGACTCATCAGAAGAATGAGGAGATTCACATGTAAAGCCAGATAGATTAGATGGATCTACTGGAGGTCCCTTTGCAGCAACCCATGAGGTTTTGGGGTACTGCTCAGGCCTCCAATATGTTCCATCAGCATTGATTTTCCTCTCAAAGGCAATACCCTCTTTCCTAGGGTTCCTGTTGAGGATCTGCTTTTTAAGCACATCACAAAGAGTCTGATGCCCTTTGAGGCTTTTGTACATGCCTGTCATGTACAATTCCTTCAGCCCTGCATCATCAGTGATACTAGCAATGTCCTCAGATGAGGAATTAGTGATAGCAGAGACAGGTGAAGAATTTGTAGCATTAGAAGCATTTGAACATTCAGGTGAAGAATTAGCAGATTCACGTTCAATGCACTTCAAACATGGAGGAACAAATTCTTCTTGAGCAGCGCTGATTTGTTGAGCAAGTAATGAATCGCGCTCCTTTTGAAGATCTTCATAACTCACCCTTAGCTTTTCAAGTTCTTGCTTTCTTTGAAGAAATTCATAAGAAAGCTTCTCATGATCAGATAAGAGAGTGTTATGATGACCTTGAAGGTTGTCAAACCTAGACTGAAGTCTCTGAAGATTTTCAGTCAAGGTTTTAGTGCGATCCATTTCTTCACCCAACATATCATCACTTTTGTCTAGCATGTTTTGAACCTTTTCAAAAGCCTTTTGTTGTTTCACAGAAATCTTAGCAAGTTTAGAGTAGGCGGGCTTGAGGTTTTCATCAGATTCATTCTCACTTGATTCAGAGGAGGTATATTTGAGTACCTTGGCACCCTTTGCCATGAAGCAATAGGTGGGAGCGTAGTCATCATTGCCTTCATCAGCCTTGTTGGTGGAGCCATTTTCTTCAGAGTTGAAGATAGACTTGCTGACGAATGCAGTACCGAGAGCTAGACTCGCCACACCAGACTCAGACTCCTCAGATGCCTCCTCTTCCTCATGTTCCTCAGATTCAGCCTCAGAGTCCATTTCCTTGCCAATGAATGCCCGAGCATTTTTGGAGCCGCTCTTCTTGTGAGATGAAGACTTTGAGGATTTTGATGATGAAGATTTTGAAGATTTCTTCTTCTTCTTCGCATCATCAGAACTGTAATCCTTGTATTTCTTCTTCTTTGATTCCTTTTCCCACTGAGGACAATCTTGAATGTAGTGACCAGGTTTCTTGCATTTGTGGCATAGTCTCTCCTTGTAGTCACTCCCGGTGATGACCATAGTTTGAGGAGTTCAGTATTCACTATGTGTTAATGCTTTGGTCCGGTACTTTATTAAAAGGAGGCCCTAATATCCCTTAGTTTCCATTAGGACCCCGCTGCCACGGGAGGGTAGGACAAAAGATGTCATGCAAGTTCTTTTCCATAAGCACGTATGACTATATTCGGAATACATGCCTACATTACATTGATGAATTGGAGCTAGTTCTGTGTCACCCTATGTTATGGTTGTTACATGATGAACCGCATCCGGCATAATTCTCCATCACCGATCCAATGCCTACGAGCTTTTCACATATTGTTCTTCGCTTATTTACTTTTCCGTTGCTACTGTTACAATCACTACAAAACACAAAAAAATATTACTTTTGCTACTGTTACTTTTCTTACCGTTACCACTACTATCATACTACTTTGCTACTAAATACTTTGCTGCAGATATTAAGTTATCCAGGTGTGGCTGAACTGACAACTCAGTTGCTAATACTTGAGAATATTCTTTGGCTCCCCTTGTGTCGAATCAATAAATTTGGGTTGAATACTCTACCCTCAAAAACTGTTGCGATCCCCTATACTTGTGGGTTATCAAGACCATTTTCTGGCGCCGTTGCCGGGGAGCATAGCTCTATTCTTTGAGTCACTTGGGATTTATATCTGCTGGTCACTATGAAGAACTTGAAAGACGCAAAAAAAAATATCCCTCAACTACGAGGGGAGGTAAGGAACTGCCATCTAGCTCTGCAGTTGATTCACCTTCTGTTTTGAGTAAGCTTGCGACACCTAAACCTGCTTCTGCTATTCATTCTGATATGTCGCATGTTATTGATGATGCCACTTCTGCTATGCATGATACTTATGATGAAACTACTTCTATGCTTGATACTACTGTGGCACTTGGTGAATTTCTTGATGAACAACTTGCTAGGGCTAGAGAGGATGAAATTATTAAAATTGATAATATTGAAGATAGTGATGATGAGGACTCTCCCCTAATAAATATGAATTGACTGTTGTGCCTGAGGGTTATGTTCTGGATGAAGAATCTGCTAGAGCCATTCTTGCTTGCAATGATAGAAGTGATCTTAAGAAATTATTAGCTAAATGGAAGCAGCGATCTCTTAATGCTAGAATGAAACCTGACCCTGCTTTTGCTACTTCACCTATCTGTGTTACTGATAAGGATTATGAATTCTCTGTTGATCCTGATATAATTACTTTGGTTGAATCTGATCCTTTTTATGACTATGAATCTGAAACTGTTGTGGCACATCTTACTAAATTAAATGATATAGCCACCTTGTTCACTAATGATGAGAAATCTCGCTACCTTTATATCCTTAAAATATTTCCGTTCTCATTAAAGGGTGATGCTAAGATATGGTTTAATTCTCTTGATCCTGGTTGTGTGCGTAGTCCCCAGGATATGATTTATTACTTCTCTACTAAATATTTCCCTGCTCATAAGAAACAAGCTGCTTTAAGGGATATATATAATTTTGTGCAAATTGAAGAAGAGAGTCTCCCACAAGCTTGGGGGAGGCTTCTCCAATTACTTAATGCTTTGCCTGATCATCCTCTTAAGAAAAATGAAATACTTGATATCTTTTATAATGGACTAACCGATGCTTCCAGAGATTACCTGGATAGTTGTGCTGGTTCTGTTTACAGGGAAAGAGCACCGGATGAAGCTGAAATTTTATTGAATAATATGTTGACAAATGAAAATAATTGGACACGTCCTGAGCCAACTCCTAAACCAACTCCGAAGAAGAGAGGTGTTCTATTTCTCAGTCCTGAAGATATGCAAGAGGCAAACAAATCTATGAAAGAAAAAGGTATTAAAGCTGAAGATGTTAAGAATTTACCTCCTATTGAAGAAATACATGGCCTTAATTTACCGCTTGTTGAGGAAACATATGATCTTAATCCATTACCTATTGAAGAAACGCATGGTCTTGATAACCCAACACAGGTAGTAAAGGTAAATTCTCTCTATAGATATGATAAAGCTGAAATCCCTCCTACTAAGTTTGCTAGCCAATGCTTGGATGAGTTTGATAACTTTATGGTTAAGCAAGAAGATTTTAATGCTTATTTTGGTAGACAATTAAAACAAAATGCTTATATGCATGAACACTTGGGTGATTATATGTCTAGAGTTAAAGGTGAACTTAAACTCATTAGTAAACATGCTTCTATGGTTACCACTCAAGTAGAACAAGTACTTAAAGCTCAAAGTGATTTGCTCAATGAATTGAATAGTAAGAATAATGATTATGCTGTTAGAGTGGCTACTAGAACTGGTAAAATGACTCAGGAACCTTTGTATCCTGAAGGCCATCCTGAGAGAATTGAGCAAGATTCTCAGAGAAATAATATTGATGCACCTAGTCCTTCTAAAAGGAAGAAAAAGAAAAATGATAGGACTTTGCATGCTTCTAGTGAACCTATTGCTGAAGCGCCTGAGAATCCAAATGATATTTCTATTTCTGATGTTGAAACACAATCTGGTAATGAACATGAACCTAATGATAATGTTCATGTTGATGCTCAACCTAGCAATGATAATGATGTAGAAATTGAACCTGCTGTTGATCTTGATAACCCACAATCAAAGAATCAACGTTATGATAAGAGAGACTTTGTTGCTAGGAAGCACGGTAAAGAAAGAGAACCTTGGGTTCAGAAACCCATGCCTTTTCCTCCCAAACCATCCAAGAAAAAGGATGATGAGGATTTTGAGAGCTTTGCTAAAATGATTAGACCTATCTTTTTGCGTATGCGTTTGACTGATATGCTCAAAATGAATCCTTATGCTAAGTATATGAAAGAAAATGTTACTAATAAAAGGAAGATACCGGAAGCTGAAATTTCCACCATGCTTGCTAATTATACTTTTAAAGGTGGAATACCAAAGAAACTTGGAGATCCAGGGGTACCAACTATACCATGCTCCATTAAAAGAAACTATGTTAAAACTGCTTTATGTGATCTTGGAGCCGGTGTTAGTGTTATGCCTCTCTCTTTATATCATAGACCTGATTTGAATAAGTTGACACCTACTGAAATATCTTTGCAAATGGCTGATAAATCAACTGTTATACCTGTCGGTATTTGTGAGGATGTGCCTGTTGTAGTTGCAAACGTTACTATTTTAACGGACTTTGTTATTCTTGATATTCCCGAGGACGATAGTATGTCTATTATTCTTGAAAGTCCTTTTTTGAATACTGCAGGGGCTGTTATTGATTGCAACAAAGGCAATGTCACTTTTCGTGTTAATGGTAATGAGCATACGGTACACTTTCCGAGGAAACAACCTCAAGTTCATAGTATCAACTCTATTGGAAAAATTCCATCTATAATTTCTGGAGGTTTTGAATTTCCTCTACCTACTGTCAAGAAGAAATATGATATTCTTATTATTGGGGACGTGCATATCCCCGTTGAGGTAACATAGTGTTATTTGAAATTTCTCCAGTTCCATGTCATTCGGAATGAGTTTGTTAATAAGACTTGATCAACCTTGTTAGTGGATTCCTTTTGATGAGCATGAGATGGATGAAATTAGAAGGCACAACCTTCTGTACCCTCCTTCTACTTTCTGTTGTTTAGTTGAAATAAAGTAAAAATAGTATTTTTCTGTCTGTTTTCTGATTTATCCGTGCAATATAGAAATACCTCGAAAATAAAAGTTCTCCAAATGCCCTGCCAATTTAATATGATTTTTTCTGGAATATTTGAGAATATCTGGCACTGAGTACACAGCAGGGGGAGCAAGCACCTGGCCACAAGGGGCCAGGGCGCGCCCCCTGCCTCGTGGGCCCATGGTGGCTCCCCTCCACTTATTCCTGCACCCACACACTTCTTCTTCCTCCAAAAAAAAATCACCATCCAGCTCAAGCACGAGTTCTAGCTCATTTTGCTGCGATTTTCGATCTCCTTGCTCAAAGCACCTCTCACAAAACTGCTTTGGGGGATTGTTCCTTAATATGTGACTCCTCCATTGGTCCAATTAGTTTTTGTTCTAGTGCTTTATTCATTGAAAATTTGTGCTACCTAGGTGACCATGTTCTTGAGCTTGCATGTCAAATTTATATGGTCCCAAGTAGTTCTAATGCTTGATATAGGCTCTAGGCACTTGTAGGAGTAGTTGCTATCAATTTTGTTGAGCTTGGTTCACTTTTATTTGAAGTTACTAAAAATTTCAGAATTTTTCAGAAAATAATGAAGAGATTTTTGAGGGGCTCATCGAGCCGAAGTTCGAAGGAAAAGCAAAGTGAAGAAGCACAGAGGCCCAAATATAATCTGCCTCGCACCGCGGAGGCCTCACCGACTTCCTCCGCGACCAACGCGAACAGTATCTCTTACTCACCAATACTTTTGTGCAAAACTTCTACTATTATCCTAAGGAATCACCTCCTTCAGTAGAGTTTCATTTATATGATGTGGTTAAGAAGATATCACTAGATGAATTTTGCAAGGTTTGCAAAATACCTTTCGAGGGTGGTTTAGAGGAACCGCATCGTAAAGATGTGGACGGGTTTATTGACACTATTACTGTAGGGGAAACTAGGAAGGTTTCCGATGCAAGAATCACTAGCATACATTTTCCTGTTTTACGCTACTTTGCCATATTTGCTAGTCGTTCCTTAATTGGTCGCGGAAACTATGGAAACCTCAGTGTTCCTGATATTATTATTTTGTTCCATGGTTTATTCTGTGATAATACTGTTAGTATGGGCGGTATTGTTGCCAAACGGTTAAGTTTGAACCGTACAAAGGGTCCCATCTTTGGAGGTATTTATGCTTCACGCCTAGCTGCACATTTTAACATACCCATTAGGCACTATGAAAAAGAAGAAAAATTGTTGCCCACTATTTATTTAGATTATAAGAGTATGGTAGCGCATGATTTTATTGTTAAGAATAGGGAAGGGGCGCTTAAATACAAGTTGTTCTTTGACAAACATCACCCTGAAACTATTACCTTGCCTGCTCCTTCCTTGTTTGATTTATCTGCAGGCTCGTACCTCGTTCCGCTGGCGGCCATTCACCCCTACTGGAACCCTACATCAGCCATAGAGCCAGAGCCGGAACCATATTTTGATCCTCCACGACAGTCTAATTACTATTGGGATCCGGAGATGATTGCCAACCAGTGGCAATGAGAGTCTTCTTCATCTCAGTACGACCCCGGCTACAACTATGGATATCCACCAGGCCATCTGTGGCAATAAACCAACTTAGGCCAAAAGCCTAAGCTTGGGGGAGTACGTATTTCCCACTGACATTACATTTATGTTCACACACTCATTGCTAGATGTCGGTGCTCATACTCTTTCATTGTATTATCCATGCTAGTTTACTTTCTTTTTCTTGCTTTCTTCTTGTGTGTTTGAAAAACCAAAAAAATAGTTGTAGTTTTTAGCTAGCTTACTTTCTTGTTGTAGTAGTAATAATTAAAAAGAAAATCCAAAAAGATTTCATGTTCTTCTTTTGCTTGTTGGGAGCTTTCCCGTGTAAATAGTTTTATTTCTTTTCTTTGGGGGTCGATAGGAGAAGACCATGATTAAAATTGTTAAAGTGGCTCTTATATGCATTATTGTTGATTTAACCAAGAGCCCATATTGCCTTGTCTTCTCCTGTTTATTGAATGCTCGCATATTCCACCTTAGTCCAATGCACGTGCACTCTTTTATTATTCACATCGTTCGGTCATGCAAGTGAAAGGCAATTATGACGATATATGATGGACTGACTGAGATGAGAGAAGCTGGTATGAACTCGACCTCTCTTGTTTTTGTAAATATGATTAGTTCATCGTTCCTGATTCAGCCTATTATGAATAAACATGTTTGCAATGACAATTAGAGATCATAGTTGCTTATGTCATGCTTGATTAGCTATGAGTTATAATGGTTTACCTTGCGTGCCAACATGCTATTAAAATGGTTGTGATGTGGTATAGTGGGGTGGTATCCTCCTTTGAATGATTTAAGTGACTCGACTTGGCACATTTTTTTTGACCATGAACAGTAGGAAAGACTCCTACTGTGTTAATATTAAGGAAAAGAACACACTGTACAATGAGTATTTACATGGGGGTGATAATACAATCTTGTCAACTTTGTGACAAGAGAAGAAAGGGCAACTTGGAGGGGCTACTACAGGGAGTGTACAAAGTCAAGAACAAAGGGCCTACGCTCCTCTTTTACTCTATATTGAAGAAGCCCAAAATCTCCTTTGAATCTGTCCAGCCAAGAGTTGAAGGATGGCATTATTGCTCTAAAGTGTTTGTTATTCCTCTCCTTCCAAATACTCCAGGCTGCCACAATGAATTTTTCCAAGAACATAGGAGTGGGGTGAGTGATTTTTTGGACCTCAATGGCTTGCAATCAGCCATGAAAAGGCTCCCAGTTGATCCTAAGTTTATCCCAGCAAAGCTTGCTGAAAGAGCAGGTGAAGATCATGTGTTCCACAGTTTCCTCAATGATCATTGCACATAAGAGACAATTGTGATCATCCCCTATGTTGTAATGCCTTCTTTTCAACATGTTCCTTGTATTGAGCCTGTCCTGGAAGAGAAGCCAGGCAAAAACCTTCAACTTCATTGTGCATTTGGACTTCCAGATCCAGCAAAAAACTTGGTGGACTTGGACGTCCTTGAAGACGAATTTATAGTAGTCAGTTGATTTGTAGTTGGCCTTGCCCCAAGAGTAGTGCCAAACATCCGAGGCAGTCGTGGAGGGTTGTAGATGAGATGCAATAATTTGCATGTCCCGGACCTCCTCCAGCGCTTGGGGGGTCAAGGGTAGGTGGAACGCTTCCCCCAGTGACGTGCTCCCCAAGAAATCCTTGACAGAAACATCTTCATCCAAAGAGTGTGAGAAAGCCCGAGGGTGGGAGTCTTGAATAATCTGCCCTGCCCATAAATCTTTCCAAAACAAAGTTGTAGTGCCACAAACAATATTGACTTTAGAAATCCCCCTAAATGTAGGAATGAGCTTGAGAATGTCTTTCCACCAGAACGAGCCAACTGGGTCAGAAGCATGTGGGATTTTATGGGCGTAGTACGAATCCCAAGTTAGTTGCACCCAAGGGATATCCAACTTGTTGTAGAATTTATGCAGGAATTTCAAGAGAAGTGCATCATTTTGTATTCGGAGGTTGAGCACACCAAGTCCTCCCTTATTTTTAGGTTTACAAACCATATCCCAGGCCGCCAAAGAGTTACATTTATCGCCCTGTTCAGTCTTCTTGATCCAAAGGCACCTGCGCCTAATTTTGTCCAGCAACTCGATGAGTTTGGGTGGAAAGTGCAACATGCACATTGCATATATAAGGAGCGAGGTGACCGTGGAGTTGAGGAGCGTTAACTTGCCAGCATGGGACATGAGTGACAGTGTGGAGGACAAACTTCGTTCAACTGTGCTGACCAGGGGCGTGAAATCATGAATGGTAGGCCGAGACGTGCCCAGAGGCAGGCCAAGATAGGTGAAGGGCATGGTACCAATTGAGCATTCAAAGATAGCAGCCAGTTGTGCAGATAAAGCAGCGTCCACGTTTATTGGAATGAGTGTTGACTTGTGGAAATTGATTTTAAGACCGATGGACTGAGCATATTTGGTAAGAATGCCTTTGATAATCAAAGCTTGATGGGGGCAAGCGGGCATGAGGAGAATCGTGTCATCGGCGTACTACACAATAGGGTAGTCCATGTTTCCATTAGATGGAAAGGGAAGCTGGATTTTACCTTCCCTATAAGCTTCATTAATTGCAGACTGAAGAAGGTCGGCCGCCAGCACGAAAATAAGTGGAGACAGCGGATCACCCTGTCGGACCCCATGCTTGCAATGAAATTGTCTGCCCGGGACACCGTTAAGGAGAACCGAAGATCTGCCAGAAGAGAAAATTGAATTTATCCAAGACAGCCATTTCTCATTAAAGCCCATATGCCTCATAATGTTGATCATGGGATCATGCTCGATGGTGTCAAAGGCTTTGGCAAAATCGAGTTTAAGCAGAACTATTGGCCGTTTGGAAGCTTGGCATTGGTGGATGTATTGGAAAGTCCATGCGAGGCAGTCCTGTATAGATCTCCCACGAATGAAACCATATTGGTTGCGGTGAATAATTTGCAGAATAACCTTTTGCAGGCGGTTGGCCAGGAGCTTAGTAATGAGTTTAAGGCAGCAGTTGAGTAGTGTGATTGGCCTGTAATCATTAACTGTGGAGGGAGACCCATTCTTTGGGATCAGAGTGATTAAACCATCATTAATGCGCTGCAGATTAAGTGTTCCTGCATGGAACTGATCGCACAACGAGTAGAAATCTTCCTTGATGATTGGCCAACAAGCTTTGAGAAAAAGGCCACTAAAACCGTCCGGACCAGGAGCCCTATCACTTGGCATTTCTTTAATGACCCCATCAATTTCTTCACGCGTGAAAGGGAGCATGAGATGATCCAAGTTTGCATGAGGCCGTATCAGAGAGGGTAGATCAAAGTGCATATGGGTGGGGCTAGAGGTACCTAGTCTGTCCGAATATGCATGAAACAGTAGAGCCTCTTTGCCGTTATGATCTTCCACTACAAGCCCATCAGGGGTTTGAAGATTGGCAATGTTATTTTTGCGATATCTTTCTGTGGCCACTGCTTGAAAGAACTTTGTGTTTTCGTCGCCAAATTGAACCCATCGAATGGTGCAACATTTCTTCCAGTACTGCCTCTGATAGTCCAATAACCGAAGGAGATGATTTTTGATGATCTTGCGGAAGTTGCTCTCAGGCAGTGTGAGAGCCCGTTGATTTTCCAACTCATCCAGGTCAGCTAGTGTTTTATTTGTGTTTTCAATAGCCACCGATAACCGAGATATGCTTTTACTCCAAACCTTGAGCTCTTGTCGAAGCTTCTTAAACTTTAGTCAAAGGACCGTAGCCGCATTGGACAGGGCAATAGGTTTATCCCAAACCCTCTTAACCACATCCATAAATCCAGGGTGCAGCAGCCAATATGATTCAAACCTGAAGAGCTTGGCCCGAGGGATTTTTGTCTCAATGTTTACCACACAGGGTGTGTGATCCGAGGTGGGTTTACAAAGAGGTTTTACCATTGTGTTGGGGTAAACACTTGTCCAATGAGTGGATGTAAGAACCAATCTAGTTGCTCGAGGAGGGGATCGTTTTGCATGTTACTCCATGTGTATAGTCTGCCTTTAATGGGCAACTCCACTAGGTTAAGCTTGCGGATAATGTCATTAAAGGTTGACATATCATTGACATCACCTCCCGGTTTGTTACGATTTTCAGGCCCTCTAATATAATTGAAATCTCCAAGGAATAAGCAATCTTCAGATGTCTGGATATTTCTGTCGTAAAGGCACTGAGTAAACATGTCCCGAGAGGGCCCTGTGCAGGGACCATAGATGTTGTAGAGAGTCCAAGCTTGTGCCGAAATTGTGCTGGTGAATTGAATTCCTAAAGCAAAATCTTCTTGAACAACCACAGTCCCCGAGAAGATGGAGTTGTTCCATACTGTGAGTAAACCACCCGAAGCCCCACGAGAAGGAATATAAGAAAATTTATCAAAGTGCTTAGGACAGCAGGTTTTAATAAACGCTAGATCGATAACAGGTTTTTTAGTTTCCTGCAAACAAACGATGGCACAACCACTAATAGATATCGCGTTCAACAGACTTGGCACATGTTCACACATGTAGTTGAAACAAATCAACATAGCCTTCACGATATTTATGTTCATGGTGGGTTATATCCTACTCATGCTTGTACTCAATGTTTATTAATTTTAATGCATGTTCATGACTGTTGTCGCTCTCTAGTTGGTCGCTTCCCAGTCTTTTGCTAGCCTTCACTTGTACTAAGCGGGAATACTGCTTGTGCATCCAATCCCTTAAACCCCAAAGTTATGCCATATGAGTCCACCATACCTTCCTATATGTGATATCTACCTGCCGTTCCAAGTAAATTTGTATGTGCCAAACTCTAAACCTTCAAATGAAATTCTGTTTTGTATGCTCGAATAGCTCATGTATCAACTAGGGTTGTCCTTATCTTCCATGTTAGGCGGGTTATTCTCAAGAGGAGTCTCCGCTCCTCACTCACGAGAAAATGGCTGGTCAACGGGATGCCCAGTCCCATGCTTTATGCAAACTAAATCAAAATAATTGCAAACAAAACTCCCCCTGGGACTGTTGTTAGTTGGAGGCACTCGTTGTTTCGAGCAAGCCATGGATTGATGCTTGTGGTGGAGGGGGAGTATAAACTTTACCATTCTGTTTGGGAACCGCCTATAATGTGTGTAGCATGGAAGATATCGCCATCTCTTGGTTGTTATGTTGACAATGAAAGTATGCCGCTCAAAATATTATTTATCTCTATTTCAAAACTGAGCTCTGGCACCTCTACAAATCCCTGCTTCCCTCTGCGAAGGGCCTATCTATTTACTTTTATGTTGAGTCATCACCCTCTTATTAAAAAGCACCAGCTGGAGAGCACTGCATTCATTTGCATCCATTACTATTAATTTATATTGGGCATGACTATGACTGGATCTCTTTTACCATGAATTACAATGTCTCCGTCGTATCTACTTTTCCAAACACTTTTGCCCTTGTTTTGGACTCTAACTTGCATGATTTGAATGGAACTAAACCGGACTGACGCTGTTTTCAGCAGACTTTCCATGGTGTTATTTATGTGCAGAAACAAAAGTTCTCGGAATGACCTGAAACTCCACGGAACTTATTTTTGGAAAATATTAAAAATACTGGAAGAAGAATCCACGTCAGGGGGGCCTCCACCTGTCCACGAGGGTGGGGGCCGCGCCCCCTGCCTCGTGGGCCCCCTGACGCTCCACCGACCTCAACTCCAACTCCATATATTCGTGTTCGGGGAGAAAAAAAAATCAGAGAGAAGGATTCATCACGTTTTACGATACGAAGCCGCCGCCAAGCCCTAAAACCTCTCGGGAGGGCTGATCTGGAGTCCGTTCGGGGCTACGGAGAGGGGAATCCATCGCCGTCGTCATTATCAACCATCCTCCATCACCAATTTCATGATGCTCACCGCCGTGCGTGAGTAATTCCATCGTAGGCTTGTTGGATGAGATCTATCATGTAATCGAGTTAGTTTTGTTAGGGTTTGATCCCTAGTATCCACTATGTTCTGAGATTGATGTTGCTATGACTTTGCTATGCTTAATGCTTGTCACTAGGGCCCGAGTGCCATGATTTCATATCTGAACCTATTATGTTTTCATGAATATATGTGAGTTATTGATCCTATCTTGCAAGTCTATAGTCACCTACTATGTGTTATGATCCGGCAACCCCGAAGTGACAATAATCGGGACCACTCCCGGTGATGACCATAGTTTGAGGAGTTCATGTATTCACTATGTGTTAATGCTTTGGTCCGATACTTTATTAAAAGGAGGCCTTAACATCCCTTAGTTTCCATTAGGACCCCGCTGCCATGGGAGGGTAGGGCAAAAGATGTCATGCAAGTTCTTTTCCATAAGCACGTATGACTATATTCGGAATACATGCCTACATTACATTGATGAATTGGAGCTAGTTCTGTGTCACCCTATGTTATGACTGTTACATGATGAACCGCATCCGGCATAATTCTCCATCACCGATCCAATGCCTACGAGCTTTTCACATATTGTTCTTCGCTTATTTACTTTTCCGTTGCTACTGTTACAATCACTACAAAACACCAAAAGATATTACTTTTGCTACTGTTACTTTTCTTACCGTTACCACTACTATCTTACTTTGCTACTAAATACTTTGCTGCAGATATTAAGTTATCTAGGTGTGGCTGAATTGACAACTCAGTTGCTAATACTTGAGAATATTCTTTGGCTCCCCTTGTGTCGAATCAATAAATTTGGGTTGAATACTCTACCCTCGAAAACTGTTGCGATCCCCTATACTTGTGGGTTATCAGGAGTCATTGCTCCTTGAGGATTTTCCAAAGCGACCACGTCTTCAGAACTTCTAAAATTTCTTCACGAGCAGTGCTAGCTCCTGGCTTAGTTCTTCGGGGTCACCAAGGCTGCTGCCAGAATCTTCATCTTCAGACTCAGAAACTGCCTTGGCCTTCAGGGCACGTGATCTGCCATAGCTCGAACCATAGAGATCTCTCTTCCCAGCAAGCTGGAACTCATGAGTGTTTAGCCTCTCGTGGATATCAGCGGGATCAAGTGACTTGTAATCTCCATGTTCTTGTATCATCAATGCCAGAGTATCAAATGAGGAATCAAGCGATCTCAGCAGTTTCTTCACCACCTCATGGTCGGTGATGTCAGTGGCACCAAGTGCTTGAAGCTCATTTGAGATGTCAGTGAGGCGATCGAAGGTTTGTTGAACATTTTCATTGTCGAGTCTTTTGAAACGGTTGAAGAGATTGCGAAGGACGTCAACTCGAGAGTCACGCTGTGTTGAGACTCCTTCGTTGACTTTGGACAGCCTATCCCAGATAAGTTTAGCAGTTTCCAAAGCACTCACTCTACCATACTGTCCTTTGCTCAGATGCCCACATATGATGTTCTTCGCTTGAGAATCGAGTTGCTTGAGTCTCTTCACATCAGCAGCATTCAGAGAAGGTGTGACTGAGGGAACACCATTTTCCACAACGTACCAGAGATCGTTATCAATTGCCTCAAGATGCATTCGCATCTTATTCTTCCAGTAGGGGTAGTCCGTCCCATCGAAGGTAGGACACCCAGCAGAGACCTTGATCATACCTGCAGTCGACATAACTAAAACTCCAGGCGGTTAAACCAAAATCACACAGAACAAGGGAGTACCTTGCTCTGATACCAATTGAAAGTGTGTTATATTGACTAGAGGGGAGGTGAATAGGCGATTTTTATGAATTATTCACTGAGGAATTTTAGGGTGAGGAAATTCCTAAGCGAACAACTACTTGCAGCGGAATAAGTACTCAGATGTAAACATAACAGAACACAAGCATGGTCATCATGATGAAATGAAGACAAACACAGAGTACAGAAAGCGTAAACACAGGATAACACAGGATGAAGACAAACAGACTGAAGAAATTGAACTGAGGAAATTGAAAAAGTCTTCAGTCAAAGTCTTCAAACACAGATATGAACAAGCACACAACACAGTTATGAGGAAATGAAAGAGTTGAGGAAATAGAACCAGTAAGCTTGGTGAAGACAATGATTTGGTAGACCAGTTCCAACTGTTGTCTCAGTTGTACGTCTGGTTGGAGCGGCTAGGTATTGAAACCTGAGGACACACAGTCCTCACCGTATTATCCTTGAGCTAAGGCCACACAGACATCGCCCAATCACTCGTGGTAAGTCTTCAGGTGACTTCCAAACTTTCACAAACTCGGTCACTCGGCGATCCACAATTTTCTCTTGGATGCTCAGACCATGATGCCTAACCGTCTGGAAGAAGCACAGTCTTCAAAGGTAACAAGCGTCGGATCTATGCAAGATCAATCTCTTCAGTGATGCTCAATCACTTTGGGTTTGTAGGTGTTTGGGTTTGGGTTTTTTCTCACTTGATGATTTTCGCTCAAAGTCCTTGGAGGATGGGATGCTCTCAATTGACAGGTGTCAGTTTCTCTCGGAGCAGCCAACCAGCTAGTGGTTGTAGGGGGCGGCTATTTATAGCCTAGGGAGCAGCCCGACATGATAAGACATAAATGCCCTTCAATAATATGACCGTTAGGTGGGTAGATATTTTGGGACAGCTGGCGCGCAGCACAACAACGGTCGGATATTTTGAGGCTCAAATTCCTCAGGGCTATCATGCTCCTCACTCTGTAGGCAATCCGCACTGGCGAATTCCTAACTCCTCAGTCAGAACAAATTCCTCAGCGACCAGAAGAACTTCGTCTCTGTCACTGAAGAAATTGACTGAGCTGTATGAGATTTCCAATGGCTTCACTCGAAGGGATTGGTAGGTGTGGGATTTTGAGTTGAGCATCACATGGAAATTTTTCCTTAGTATTTCCTCGACCCCCTTTAACAGTACGGTGTTTCCTATGACTCAAGAAAGAGAAAATGAAACTACCAAAACAAAAGTCTTCACGCTTCATGTTCCTCGTATGAATACCAAGTCTTCAGGTCACACCAATTTCTTCACTTTCAAAGTCTTCAGAAAGTCTTCAGAAAACCAAAGTCTTCAGTCGAAGATATTCATTTTTAGGGGTCGACTTTTTCTGTAAATATCAAACTCCTCGTAGACTTATAGACCTGTGTACACTCATAAACACATTAGTCCCTTAACCTATAAGTCTTCAATACACCAAAATAACTAAGGGGCACTACATGCACTTACACAAACGCCAAGAAAGCCCGGGACAGGGCGGCGCTCGCGGCTGCGGCGGTGGCGGAGGATCGCTCGGCCGAACAAGCCGAGGCGGCTCGCGCGGGGATGATGAATCCACCCGGCGGCCACGGCCCGTACGCGTCCTGGAGCCAGCAAAGCGTCGGGTCTCCGGCCGGCTTCTCGTCGTTGCCATAACCCTGGAGGTGCACGCCATCACTGGGCTACACCAACGGTGACGCGCACGGCAGGTTCAACCCCAACATCACCTTCCCCCACGGTCACCCGGCCCAGCGCATGCCCTCACCCGCCTTCGCCGGCATGCAGTACCATCCGTACACCTACTCACCGCCGGCCTACGCAGCCTCCCCGATGCCACCTCTCCGCCGTGGCGCGCTGCTCTTCTCACAAGCCACGTCGTTGCATCTCGGCGACACAGATGCGACGGAGGCCGACATGGACGACATCATCACGACCGGCTCGGCCGCCGCCGCCTCCCCTAGGTTCGCAACCCAAGAGGACACAATGGAATTCAACGGCGACATGGATGGCGAGCTCGACTACGGCGAGGAGGAGCCAGAGGAGGAGGACGAGGAGGACGAGGAGGAGCCGGCACCTGCTTCGGCGAGGAAAGGGAAGAAGAGGAAGAAGGGGGCGGCCAGGACCGGCGAGCCGCGCGTCAAGTGGGCATCCAAGGAGGACGAGTGCCTCGCCAAAGCGTGGAAAGTCGTCTACCTCGACCCGATCACCGGCACGAACCAGAGCATTGACACGTATTGGGAGCGCATCAAGGCCGAGTTCGACGAACGAAAGCTCGTCGACTCCTACTTCAAAGGCGTCTACATGCAGCACGGGGCGAAGGCAATGGCGAACCATCGGGGGCTCATCCAAACGGCGTGCAACAAATGGCATGGGATCGTCGAGGAGATCGCGGCTCGCCCGGAGAGCGGTGCTAGCATCGAGGACCAGGTATGGCACGCCGGTGCCGGCATGGGATTCCCTTTCTTTTCGCCGTGTTCGCGCCCACCGACTATTGTTTCTCGGCGCAGCTGCTGCGGATGTTCGCCATGTTTCGCTAGGACAGCAGCGACCAAGATTTCAAGTACCTCCATGTCTTCAAGCGGATCGAGAAGTACAAGAAGTGGGCAGATGTCCGGCGCACCCTCGCCAAGGCCAAGGAGACGTACAAGCCGGACACGCAACAAAGGGGCCAAGAAGGGAAAGCACGCCGAGTCGGCTACCACACGCGTGCAAGAGTCCATCGAGCATTCCATCGCCGACGCCCAGACCCAAGCCGCGCAGCGTGAAGAGAAAACCGAGGCGCGGTGGTCGGCATTGATGAGGAACAACGCCGTCAAGCTCGGCCTGCTCCGGACCAATGTTGGTGCGAAGAAGAGGAACACCGACCTGGCTTTCCTGATGGGGTGCACGGAGATGCTCCAGAGCGACGACGAGTAGCTCAAGGCGTGGTACCTGGCGGAGCGCGGGCTCATCCTGAACCAGATACCGTCGACCGCGACGCCAACTCCCACGCCGATGCCAACGCCGACGCCAAGCCCGAGCGATGATGCCTCCACGATGCCAAGCAGTACAGAAGCCGTGCCGACGCCGCCCAGCACAGAAGCCGCACCGACGCCGCCCAGCCCGCGCATGCCGACTCCACCGATGCCGGAGGAGGACACCGTCGTGTGATGCATTGCCTACGCGTCATTTTTTTTGCACGCCAAACTTTTCATTTGGTCACCGAACTATGGCAAAGGTGATCGCCGAACTGTGGCGCTGATCGCCGGACTTGTGGCGTTTTTTGGGGGCGGGAATGGACCAAGTTTGAATTTGCGACTCCTTGGGGGCGGCACCTGGGGGCGTGGCTGGACCTAGATCGCCCCCAGGGCCTAAATATCGCCGGGCGAGCGCCCGAAAGAGCGCCGGCCTATATGTTGGGGGGTCGAACGAGTGGAGATGCTCTTAGGATTTTCTACAGCAGTTTGTCTCTTTAGCATGTTCACTTTGCAGTTCTTAGCAGATGCACATTTCCCCCCTCTTTTTCTAGGTTGGTCTGCCATCACTTGTTTGTTTCTTGAACAAAGTTGATGTTGGTGAGGATGAAGAGTTACTAGAACTTGTGATGATGGAGCTTTGAGGTATGCTACCATTTTTTTAGTTGTCCATACTGTTTTTGGTTGGTCGATTATGTTCCTGTTGTAAGGAAATTTGTTGTCTCCCTTTTCTTTGGAGAGCTCCTTAGTTTCTACAAGTTCCCTGGCTATGATATTCCTATCATTTTTGGATTTGCTATGTCAGCTTTGAACGGGAAAAACGAAGAGATCGGAAAGAATGCTATTTTAAAACTGATGGATGTCATTGATTCGTACATTCCTGATTCTGTGAGGGTGCTTGACAAGTACTTAATGCCAATTGAAGGCATTTTCTCAATTCAGGTGATTATACTTTCTGATTGCTGCATTAACCACTGTGATATATGGTTATTGATGTCACATTTTCACTCCGATGCTTGATTGTTAGAAAGCCTGGAGAAGTATTACGTGTAAGAATTAAAGCATCTCCGTTGTTTGATGATATGTGTACTATGCAATGTGGTGGTAGGCTACTTATGTCAGTTCCGTAGCAATCTATTGCCTATGTTCTATGACGTTATGTCTTGTTCCAAGGATAATTTTTCACAAGGTGTCATTTGCACTAAATTATGTAAGATCAGACTATTGTAATTTTGCTTCTCTAATATTTTGGCTATTCCATTATAGTTAACCTTCTTAATCAGGATTCCGCACAGCTTGAAACACTCAGGCGGGCAATTAGAAACTTCTCCATTTAAATATGTTGGGACTGCTACGTGGATAAAACTCCATTTGAAATGTTAGTTGTGAATTCGTTCTTTTGCTCATGATGTGATTTCTTTTGCTAGGATAAATTAGGCCTGAGTAGAGTAGCAGATGTGCGTAGGTTCGCTTGTAATCTGTATTTTTTGTATTTCATTTAGCTAAGTTCAGCAAATGCATAATTTTTTCCCTGTAGCAGATCTGAGCAGTTGGGTGCCCAATCTGGATCTGAGCAAGAGAAGATGGTTACAGTCATTTTTTTATCGAGAAAAATATACTTTTCGTGCCTCAATTTTTTATGAAGTCTAGATTTAGTCCCTCAACTTCGAAACCGGACAACTTGCGTCCCCAATTCTTGAAACCGGGTAAGTTTTGTCCCTCAATCCAACCAAAGCTGTTTTGTGCTGACTCATGCGCGGTTTTGACTGGTTCTAGTCCATGTGGCAATCTGTTTCTCGCCTTTGATTTATCTCTAATGTGGGCATTCTTTCAAGCACTTGG
Source organism: Triticum aestivum (assembly GCF_018294505.1). Classification (NCBI taxonomy): domain Eukaryota; kingdom Viridiplantae; phylum Streptophyta; class Magnoliopsida; order Poales; family Poaceae; genus Triticum; species Triticum aestivum. The sequence continues at coordinate 620,478,702 of NC_057799.1, read as the reverse complement.
CGTGCAAGGTCTGGGCTGCTGGCGATGGTGAGCTCTTGGAGGAGCAGGACCACGAGCGAGTCGATGCTGCCGTCCATGGCCAGTTGACCAGTGGCGCCATAACCGCCGTACCAGATTCATCACCGGAGGAACTTCATGGGGAAGACCACGGAGTGGCACATTCAAGGAGCGAGGTTGTCCGGCTACAGGTATCGAGCAGCGGCGGCGGCCAAACTCGTCCTCGCGGCGCTCGTACTGGAGCCAGAGCCCAGAGGACGAGGTGACGCGACGTTGCAGGTCGCTGGCATCGAAGCTCGTTGAAACCCGCACCATGCTCGCCGCAAAGCACGGACGGTGCGCGTCTATAGCTCTAGGCTGAGCGTGATGGCGCGCGTGCTCAGTCAACAAGTTCCTCTTCCTACGCGCGCTCGTGGATGGAGCGGGGGACGATGCCCACGGCATGCACATGCATGCATGCAGCTATGGCATGCACATGCACTGCATCCACGAGCGTTGCACATCATCCGTGTCTTCCAGCGCAGGCGCATCTGAACCCGGACACGAGGGTTGCAAGCTTCGGCATCCCCGACACAGAGTGCCGTCGCGCAGAGCCACCGCGGCCAAGGGGATGACACGGCTAAACACTGCACTATCGCCAGGTTGCCGCGGCGAGCACTCTGTCAGTGAGGACGGCAGCAACTGAGACGACGTCGAACTGCGCCTAGCTGCTCCCCCGACGAGCCCGGCGACCCGTCAACTTAACAGGGCTTGAACGCAACTGGCAAGCCGTGCACTGAGCCGAGCGAGGGGGGCGAGTCCGACGCGGGCACCAGCACGCCCGACGCACGCCGCGCGAGTTTCTGCCGGTGGTGGACTGGTAGTGATGGTGATGATGAACGTCGTGTGGCGGGGGCGTGTAGTTGGCAGCGGCAGACATTGCACGCCAAATGTTTGTGAAAATGTCCATACCAGAGTAGATGGAAGGAAAGATAAACCTTGCCACGTGGCCTCAACGACTGGTCAAAACCAGAGTGAGTCAGCATCGTAACCCAATCGGCTGGGTCGAGGGATGAAACTTGCCCGGTTTCAAGAATTGAGGGTGCAAATTATCCGGTTTTGAAGTTAAGTGACAAAATCTAGACTTCGCTAAGAGTTGAGGGATGAAAAGTATACTTTTCTCTTTTTTATCTCACCTTATTACATCTTGATGTTAGTATGCTTCAGAAGGTACTATGCACTCCTTTGAAGGTTTACATAATTTGCTTATGTGTTTTATATTCTTTGCAGAGTTCATATAAGCTATGTAAGATGTTGATTCATTCTATCCAGAGAAAACTTTTATATTTAGTTCATTCTGTCCAAAGTTGACATGTTAAGCAGCCAGCTATTGGTAATATGGCTGGCGGTAGCATCATAGCATTGAGCGGTGACCAAACTGAAATTTCATTTGTACACTTTTTTAACATGTAGGGAGATTTCAGTTAATATGGTTGGCGCTTATTATTATCATACTGCATATTATATATCTTTGACATTATTTATAACATCAGTTTCCATTGTAGCATTTTCATATGTTTGAATATTCACCAGAATAGCCATCTACTTGCTAGAGTTTACCACAGATGGAGTGCAATCTAGAAGTTAGGACGATGGTACGCTCTATCCAGCTATCCATTGGCAGGGAATCTTTGGTTATGAGTTCTAATAGGAAATTTTGCATGTAGTCATCAAGCCTTACTCAGACACATGTTTTTCTTGTCAGCAGGATTTTCCTTAGGAAAACAAGGTGGGGCAGGCTAGGCGGCAAGGCGACGGGCCAAGGTGGCGGTGCAGGGATACAGTCAATCTACTGTTCTGCTGCCAGCGGACCGAGGAGGCGCTCTCGGGTCGAGGTGGCAGCGCCGTCGGTGATGCCAAGGTGAGCTTTCTCTGAATCCTTATCCCCCCTTTGCTCTTGATCTCTATCACTCTCTCTCTTTCTGCACATCAATGCAAGTTCTTGTATGCCTTTGGGCTTTGGTGAAACATAGGTGACCAACAAGGAAGCCGAGGCAAACTTCTCACCTCCTATCAGGTTATTATAATTCCAGTATGCATCTACGTATAAGCTAATTAGCACTGTATTTGTAGGGCTCCATTGTAAGTCAAATAAATGTGTAGTGTGACATACTGGTTGAATTGTCCATTTTGTATTTGGAATGAGGTTTAAGATTCAGTATGGGAATGAAGATGTTAATGAGAGGTCTGTCTGTTTAAACTCAACTAAAATTCAGTTTTGTACAATGTTTACTAAGTTTTACCTCCTGTTTTGTAGGCGATCTGGAATGATTAAAGGTATTAATGAAGTGGACCCTATTAGGGTGGTTTGGTTCAAAGTGGAAAAGCCTGTTGGTAGGTGAAATTCACAACGCCATTATCTTCGGGCTGCCTTGCAGTATTTTAGATAACTATATTTTTCTGGACCTTTTATATTGCGTGACCATGAATCTGACTCAAAATGCTCCCGTTGAGGCTTAAAACACTTGAAAATGTTCGCAATGTGCTAAGACCCACCCTCACATCTAGGTTATTCACGCTTAAAGTGGGACTTGCCAATCCACCTTACGTCCTTACCGAAAGAGTGTCTACACATAGCCTGAAATGCAGTTCTTAAGATTTTAAGTCTGCGTATTCTTTTATAAAGATTTTATCCTTCAGGTAGGGGTACTTTCTAAAACATAGAATGGTGATGAAAATGCCTTCTTAGAAAATGAATTGATGCCTTAAGAGTTAGTAATGGAATGGTATGTCCTAATTTGCTCTAGCTATAGAATCACTAAAGATGCATTAAGAGTTGTACCTTTTTATCAAGCATGAATTGCTCATTATGTTTATCTTAGTCCTGAGATGGACCTTGCTCATGATGTGTTTTTTTACTTGATAATCTTCAGATTTCTAATTCATAGCTCTGTGTAGTGGTGTTGTATAATGTATATATACTTCCCAATGGAAGATCACTGTTTTAATTTCTTTTTTAAAACAATTATGAGTGAGTTGCTTTCTGTCTGTTTACTAAACTCACCTCCATGATTGTTTCCGTACATGCAGATACCCTTTTTTGGTCATTGTAGACATATACTGTTGTAACAATGCATGTTAGCTATAGATTTCATATGATTCTTGTTATAAATCTTGACTGAATCGAGATATCTTCTCTAGGAAAATCGTTTTTCAACTTCCTGGGCCAGTGTTTCTCAACTTCTTTTGAAGCATGCCTTTTGTTTCTGTCAGTCAATGTCAGAAAATGTCGCCGCTGGCCGGCGTGGTCGTGGACGAGGAAGCTCCTCCCCCTTCCCTTGCTCGCTGCCGGCCGTAGCAGAGCAAGCATCTCATTTTCCTTCCTGCTCTTCTAACTCCGCACTCATCAGGCTTGGGGCTTGACTTTCTTTGATTTAGCACCATCTCACGCTCTTCCGGTGACTGGTGACAATGAGACGCCATCGAATGCACCATGGTGTGTTTCTGGGATGAGAATCCCAACGGCGGTACAACAAACTGATCCTAGAGCAGCGAAAATAACATAGACAGTGAATCAAGGTCAATATTTCCTATTGGAGAGATTGCAATGTATTTTTACAGTCAGCAAGCAGTTCCTGGGAGTAGCAAAAAACATGCTTAATAGCCCTGAAGTAACATCAGATTACTAACTAAAGTGCACTACCGCTGGCAACTAGGAGTAGATTTTAGATGACAACACAGTTCAATTCTGTTTACCAGTCTGCACCTCATGAATACAGCGCAATTAACGCTTTCCCCCCAAGAAATAGCACTACTGTTGAGAGAGCCATTACTCAAAAATATCACAGTTGTTAAACAAACTATTTTATATCGTGTTTGTCTTGCAATCCCTGCTCAAGCCTTCATATTGCATAAATGCGTAAACACCGAGTTTGGGTATTCCCAGAGGTAGGCAGCCAAATACTTTGCCACAAATTTGGATACTCTGAATAGGCCTAAATGTGTGACATAACAAAACTTCACAGATCAGAGTTACGCCTTCTTCATCACAAGAAGAGGCAAACTCATATGACTCGGAGACCACAGGCTTGTTATTTTAATTTAGAACGTGACATCAAACATCAGGCAACAATAAAATGGATGAATTTTCTGCATTTTGAAAAAAAAGGCAGGTTGGGGCAATGACATTCTGTCAGCTATGAGAGAATACCACCTTGCTTTTTTGTACGAAGTTCCAAGTAATACTGTATCGATCCTCAGCCCAACATCTCAGGAGGCTGGTACTTTACCGGAAGCAATTTTACGTGCTCCCTTAATTTCCCTTTCCTTGAGAAGAGAGATACTATTAACGAAATCGTTGAAGCTTCAACTGACAGCTGTTTAGCATCAAGTTTAGCGAGATAAGTCACAGCCTTTACAACTTCACCATTCTTCAGAAATACCCTGACCACTTGATTTAGCAGCCTGGAGTCAGGAGCACAGCCAGCCTTCTCCATTGCTAAAAACATATCATCAGCATCTGCCAGCAACCCTTCTTTTATGAAATTCGTCATCATTAAACTGTAAGTCACAACAGAAGGCACCAACCCAATGGCTGATATAGTAGCAAACAAATCCTTGGCCTCTTCAATTCTCCTAGTTTTAAACATTGCAGAAATCATGGTACTGAATGTTATGACATCAATCTTCACGTTCGTTGCACGTAATTTCTTGAACAGCTCTATTGCTTCATCAGTGCAATTGTTTTTGCAAAGTCCATTAAGAACTATGTTGTATGTGTCAATGCCCACTGGTATGCCACTTTCGCTCATCGTACGGAATTTTTCCTTTGCAGAAACTGTTCTCCCGGAGCGAAACAGCCCATCAAGTATAATGTTGTACATAATAGTCGTGGGCTTAACCCTGCTGAGTGACATTTCCATGAAAAGACTCAATCCAGCGGCGATCCTTCCAATTTTACAGTAGCCATTAAGAAGTATACCGTATGTAAAAGCATCAGGTTGGAGGCCAGCAGACTTCATAGCATCAAGTACTCTCAGTGCTTCCTCCACTTTGCCAACAAGGCAATATCCATCCATCAGTGAATTGTACATAATCACATCAGGCCGCTGACCAATACCTACAATGAAGTCAAACATATCCTGTGCCTCCTTCACCTTTCCTTCTTTGCACAGGTCGTTTATTACAGGTTAGAAGAACACACTGTTAGAACAGGGACCTCTAGTAACTGCTTCAGAAATCAATTCCTTGGCTTTCACAAAATCACCATGAGAGCAAGAACCCAGAACCAGGCATTGGTAAACAGCTTTGTTAGGTGAAACTCCTTGATTGACCATCTGATTAAATTTGTCCAGAGCAGCATCCATCCTACCCATTTTGCAAAGTGAATCCATTATGATTTGATAGCCAAATACATCCGGGTTTACTCCTTGTTGCCTCATTACTTCGAACATGTGCATAGCCTCATCCATCAGTCCACGTTTAGCATATGCATTAATCAATGTTGAAAACACGGTGATCAGGTAGAATACCATTCTGTAGCATCGAATTGAAGAGACAAGTCATATCATCGAAGCATCCTTCTTTCGCATACCCGTTAAGCATAGTAGAATAGGAGAAAATATCAGGTTTTTGGCCCTTTGCAGCCATGGAGTCAAAAATATCTCTAGCATCCTTTGTCCTTCTATGCTTGCAAAGTGAATCCATAAATGAGTTCCACATGACGGTATCTGGTAGAGCACCAAGCCTTATCATTTTCTTGAATAACCTAACTGCCTCCTTCCACTGACCCGAAGCGGAATATCCATGTATCAGGCTAGTATATGTCCTGATGTTGGGTCCAATGCCTTGATCAACCATTTGCCGAAGGACCACTTCTGCCTTGTCCATGGCTCCGCACTTGCTTAGTGCATCGATAATTGAGGTGTAGATGGCCACATTAGGTTGAACTCCCAGTTGGATCATCTCATGGAAGAGATTGCACGCTTTGTCTACTTCACCTTCTTTAAAGCAGCCGTTGATTACAATGCTGTAGGAGAAGACATCAGGCGCACAGTCCAGTTCAGGCATCCGGTGGAGCAGCAGATCCAATGCCTCATTTGAGCGCTTGGCCTTGCAAAGCCCCTTGAGGAGATTGCTGAAGGAGATGACCTCCAAGCGCAACCCCAACCTGATGAGGCGACCGAAGAAGGCAACCACCAAGTCCGGGCGGCCTGCGCGGCAGCAGCAGTCCATGAGGATGGAATAGGTACAGAGCGTGGGCGACACCACCCGTGCACCAGCGCCTTGGGACATGCGGTTGAAGAGGGCAATGGCAAGGCCGGGGCCATCGCTGCAGGCAGATGAGGGCGGAGCACGGGCTAGTGCGGCAAGAAAGTTGTTCAGCCCGCGTTCCGGGACGGCGGCGGCTTGGCCTAGCAATTCGTCGAACAGGTGGTGCGCGTCCTGCCGACTTAGCGTTCCCTCGCGGACGCGCTCCGTGGCGGCAGCCAAGGCGGCGAGGGGGGCTCGGCGCTCTCGTGAAGGAGCCTTGAAGGAGGAGGTGGAGAGGGAGGACAGGCGGGCGGTTGGCATTGCTGGCCGATTCCAGCCGAGCTCGACTCGCCCTCTGGGGTGGTGCGTGCGTCCGCTGAAGAGGCGCACCGCGATCGAGTGGCGTCGCCTGCGACGCTCGGCGCGCGCGCGCGCAGCAACCAGCGCCGCCGCCTCCGCCGCCGCGGGTTGCAATCGATGCCGAACGCGCTCAGCAGAGGCGACGAATAGGAGGCCCTGGCGCCCGAGCGGAAAGCGGGGGAGGAGCAGCGCACCTCCGTCGACGAGGAAGGGAACGCAGGAGGCAGGACCCGTGGGCCTGCCCGCCGGCGAGCCGCCTCGAACGCGGCTGACCGGAGAGGGGTGAGAGATAGCCGGACGGAGGAGTTGGGATGCCGCCGCAGCGCCGGGGGCGTGTGCTTGGGGTGTCGGGTGGGCGCTACAAGGGCACTTCATGATTTTTATCTCTCCGTAGCTATAGAGGAAATGGGCGCACGAAACCGGGATCCCGTAAAAAAATTAGGATGGACGATTTTGGGATCTATTCTGGCCGGCAAATTGGCGGTTATTTTACCGGATGGCCATGTTTGCAGAATCTGCTAGAGATGATTTAATGCTCGATGGCTGCTTACAGCCTTGCACTCATAAGGTGAGCTGCACTATTCAAACTATGCTGCTATCTACACCCTCTCTGTCGCTCCCCGCGAGCGGCCCAGGAGAATCTGGGCGCCCCCGCAAACTACCCCACCACTCCACCCCTCCCCCTCGCCGCCACCGGAGGGCGTCGCCGGGAAAAACCCGCGCGGTGTCGACGGCGGCGGGCCCTTCTCTCCCTCTCACGAGGAGCTCGGGCGACGCGAGGCAGCTCAGCCAAGCAAAGGTGTGGCGAGCATCATCGGGCTAATGGCGGCATCCGTGCGTGCAAAGGCGCGGAGGGAGCGTGCGAGCACGGTGTGGAGCGCGCAGATCTGACAAGGATGGCGCGGTGAGAGTCCGCCGCGCAGATCTAGGCCCATGGCCTGCCAGTGTGGCGGCAAGGGGCGCCCTCGCTTGAGCGCCTGCATGGGGCGGCGCGGGTGTGCGGATGCGCGCATGCGGCGAGGATGGTTTGCGGTTGGGGTTCGCATGCTCTGTGGTTGTGCGTCCATGGCGGCGCGGATCTTGGGCCGACGACGGGGGTGGTCTCCCTGGGCTGCTTTGCAATAAGGTTGGTGTTGCGGCGGCACCATGTGACAATGCGGCTCCTTGGAGCGCAAGTCACAGCGTCCTGCGAAGGCGGCATGGGAGCATCGCATGGCTTCACCGGCGGCAGGCTTCGGTCTACTGGGGGTGCGGCTCTGGCTGGCCACATGACGTCGTCTTCTCCATGCGGTGTGGCTCCGACAGTTCGCAGGACGCCAAGGCAGCAAGGCGGAGGCTTCGATCTGGGAGCTCTCTGTTGCAGGTTGTGGGCGAGTGGAGGCAGGCGGTCTAGCTGGTTTGGTTGGGGCTTCGGATGACAAAACCAGACGAATACTTGACTATGGTCACGGTCGGAGCCGACAACGGCGGGGTCCGAGGGCGTTGCGACCTTGTTGAAGGTGTTGTCATGGTGTGGTGTCTCCCCTACCAATCCTTCTTCAAAGGAAACCTCGTATCCTATTCTGGATCGAATGATGGCGGCACCCTTGTGTCGTGCCCCTCTTGAGGACTTCGTTTTTTGAGGAGGGGCCAGTTGGAGGGACTAGTGGCGGGTCTGATGTGGCGAGGGTGATTTTTGGGCGGTCATGGGGGTGACAGGTGAAGATGTTGGTGTGTGTTGGCATCGAGGCTGCTGTGGTGACAATGAGCGATGTCGGGGACATGGCAATGGTTGAGGTAGTCGGCTCTTCTTCGGCGTGTTCGTGGGATTGCCTCGGCTTGTTTGTTGCACTGAAGTCGAAGTTGCTGTGGCGGGGCCCGGTGGCGTACGATGACGAGCAGCAGGTGGTCCGTTTGGTGATCTTCCACGACGCCGGCCGTGCCTAGTTCTCCTTCGTAGTTCTTTGCCAGAGTCGGAGCTGCGCTTTCTGGGCGCGGGTGGCCGAGTTCTGGCGCGGATCTTCATATAGCTCCACTCGGTCTCTACGGAGTGAGTTGGGTCTACGATCGCCTACGGCGAAGCCGGAGTCGTTTGCTCATAGTTTAGTGATGGCGATGATGCCTTCTAGGGCAGGAGTGATGACGATGACGCCTGCGTGCTGTCTCGATTAGACCCTCTTTGAAGAGGTGTGTGGGGGGGGGGGTACACCGTGTGTGCCGCTCACTGGTTTGTGATGGTTTTCGCCCGATTTTCCACTAATTAACTGAACAATTCTCTTCTGCTTAATTAATGGACGAGGCAAATCTTTTTCCTCCGTTTAAAAATAAATAAATAAATAAATAAATAAATAAGGTGAGCTGCACTCTAACATGCTATTTCTCGATCCCCGGGGCGGAGTCGGTTCCATCCCCCTAGACCAGATCAGGGGGATGCAACACACTTTCTTCATGAGTGAGTTGCAACTCAGGGTGGGAATGGGCCGGGTCGCTGACCCAACCCAAAAATTTGAGGCCAACGGGTCATGTTGTTCGGTCTCAAACAGGGATTGGGTCAACAATGCCGGCACCCGGTGACCCACTGGATCAGCCGGGTTGGCCCACCTTATAGTCTTATATCTCACGACAGCTATAATCTTCGTCGCATCGGCATTGTCGTAGAACCCGATCTTGCGACGTAGTCTATCATTTTTTTTTGGTGAATGCTTGCGTATATGAACAACAAAATTGTCTTGATATGTTTCTGCAAAATCTGCACGTATAAAACCACAAGCAGACAGCTTGATTTTTTTCTATTAACCACATATTTGAAATCTTGTTAATTCTCATACTAGCCGGAATCCATTAAACCGTGCCTAATTTTAACATCTCGTCTGCCACAAGGCAATGTAAAGCAAGAATTTGGGCCGACCCAAAATATCCATCGAGCCAACGAGGCCATTGACTATTCTTTATATGATGGGTTGACCCATGACCTCTCAAATTGGTCCTGGGGCCACAGGGGCCGGGTTCAAGGCCATGTCCGACCCGACCCATTCCCATCCTGAGTTGCAACCCAGCAAATTTCTGCCACATGTAGCACGCGCCAGGTTGATCACTTGCACACAAAAAAAAAATCAAAAATTGACAAAAAGTTCATCCATCTGAAAAATGTTGACGGATTTGAGAAAAAAAATCAGAAAATTCAAAAACATTCATTCATTTGAAAAAGTTCACGGATTCAACAAATAAGTTCACGAAATTGAAAAAAGTTCACAAATTTAAGGAAATGTCGATGAATTTAAGAAAATGAAAATAAAAGATAAAAATAAGAAGAAATAAAGAAAAATAAAAAGAATAAACCAACAAATGGCGATACAAAACCAAAGAAGAAGAAAACTGGACTGAGAAGATCCACAACGAAGAATAAAATGAGTAACTAGGGACAATAAATGAGTTGTCCTTACAATGGGCGGAAGTAAACCAATAGGTTGGGAGTTTGAATCCTACCTCACACACCTATTATTTGAAGGTTAGAAAAAGAAAAAATATGCCAAGCCCAGGACGGAGCATTTGGGTGAGGGGGCAGGCGGATCGGCTATGCACGACTACATACAGCTTGTACATGCCACATATGGAGGTGGTCAAATCCATGCAAAAAAAAGAACTTTATACACTTTGTGAGGGGGTGGCTTCTCCCTCATTTTATATTACTGAAAATCTAACAATCCTATACTTCAGAAGAAACGAACACGGGGTTTGGCTCTCGGGTGCATCTGCATATGAGGTGAACAATAAATTCATTTAAAATAGTACAAAAATTAAAAAAAAACTCTAAAAAAATTGTGATGCTAGATGCTCATGTGCGTGAAGTCCGTGCCAAATTTCGTGGAGTTTGAACATTTCAGTAGCTCTAAAAAAAACAAATTTTAGGGTTGTAAGAAAGTTTATTGTTTACGTATTGCTTTGTCCAATATTGTCTTTTTTGCCATGAGCTTCTTGGACGTCTGAAAAAGCTGAAATTTCTCACGGACATCATACATTGGAACATCTTCCACCTATATTTTCTTCGAATTTGTTGAAACCTATTTTTTGAATTTTTTTTAATTTACTGCTCACCGGGCGCAGATGAGCCCGGGCACCCAATTGAATATCTGATAAGTAAACCATTTCTTTGATTTGCATGATTGAGTGATGGATGCGGACAATCACAAGCCTGCTTTGTTTATAGAAGAAAGAGTATAATCTCTGATCTCTACCTGTCGTAGGAATCTATCGTGCGCCTCCTCTTCTGTGTCATTCGCCGCCTAGTAATGCACTATTTAAGTATAATGTTGTTTGATTCTTTTTTTCAAGGAAGAAACTTATGACCTATTCATAATCAATCATGATAGTACAAGGAACAACAGAGGTAACAAAATTTCAAGGCCAATGGATGAAGCTTGGTCTTCTAAATTTGTAACATTTTCCCGTAGTGTACAGATTAAATGATTTCACATGGGTGACAATCTATGGAAAGAAATGATAAATTTTGTAAAATTAAATTTAGTTATGCTCATTGAATCTTGGCCAGAATTAGTTGACTCGGCCGGTCAACAAATCCTCTCCTGATTGTACACTACGGGAAAAATGTTACTCCATTTTCATCAATTTTAGAAAGATAACCTCCGGCCCTGATTACTTCACCTTTCTCCAGTAACACCCTGACCACATGTTTTTTGGCAACTGAGAGTTGAGAGCACAGCTAGACTTCTGCATTGTTGAGAAGATATTGTCTACCCCTTCCAGGTTGAGATACAGGTTGACCAGAAGGTCACAAGACTAACAAAATAATCAACTCCTGCGATTTCCACAACAGAAAGCCAAAAAAAGAATGCAGTATTTATTTGGTTTCAGAGACAAGCATGCATTGTGTTTCAACCAAAGGAGCTACTTTTAAGCGTACTGGTATTGACTGGCTGACTGATCATGACCATACAGAATACGTGTAATGTGTGCATCAATTCATCGACTATAGAGCGTGAAGGATCAGTTTGTTGTACTGCCGTTGGGATTCTCATCCCAGAAACATGTACCACGGTGCATTCGATGGCCCAATAGTCACCACCCTCCTCATCAGCGGTCTCTTCTTGATCTCAGTCTCTGGCGGCACTGGCAGAGTAGGAGGAGCTGAAACGAAAGAAACTTGGATGTTGATAAATATGTAATGTGTGACAGATATGACCCTCAGGCCTCAGGCTTCTTGTTTCAATTTACCACCTTGTTTTTCAGTAGGAAGTTCCAAGTAATAATGCATCAATTGTCAGTCCAACATCTCAGGAGGCTGGTACTTTACCGGAAGCAACTCTACGTGCTCCCTTAGTTTCCCTTCCCCTGAGAAGAGAGATACTATTAACGAAATTGTTGAAGCTTCAACTGACAGCTGTTTAGCATCAAGTTTAGCGAGATAAGTTGCAGCCTTTACAACTGCACCTTTTTCCAGCAACGCTCTGACCACGTGATTTAGCAGTCTGGAGTTGGGAGCACAGCCAGCCTTCTCCATTGCTAAAAACATATCATCAGCCTCTGCCAGCAACCCTTCTTTTATGAAATTCGTCATCATTACACTGTAAGTCACAACAGAAGGCACCAACCCGATGGCTGATATAGTAGCAAACAAATCCTTGGCTTCTCCAATTCTCCTAGTTTTAAACATTGCAGAAATCATGGTATTGAATGTTATGACATTAATCTTCACGTTCGTTGCACATAATTTTTTGAACAACTCTATTGCTTCACCAGTGCAATTGTTTCTACAAAGTCCATGAAGAACTATGTTGTATGTGCGAACGTCCACTGGTAAGCCACTTTCAACCATCGTATTGAATTTTTCCTTTGCAGAAACTGTTCTCCCGGAGCGAAACAGCCCATCAAGTATAATGTTGTACATAATAGTCGTGGGCTTAACCCCGCTGAGTGACATTTCCCTGAAAAGACTCAATCCATCGGCGATCTTGCCAATTTTACAGTAGCCATTAAGAAGTATAGCATACGTAACAGCAGTAGGTTGGAGGCCAGCAGACTTCATAGCATCAAGTACTCTCAGTGCTTCCTCCACCTTGCCAACAAGGCAATACCCATCCATCAGTGAATTGTACATAATCACATCAGGCCGCTGACCAATACCTAGAATGAAGTCAAACATATCCTGTGCCTCCTTCACCTTTCCTTCTTTGCACAGGTCGTTTATTACAGGATAGAAGAACACACTGTTAGAACAGAGACCTCTATTAACTGCTTCACAAATCAATTCCTTGGCTTTCACAAAATCACCATGAGAGCAAGAACCCAGAACCAGGCATTGGTAAACAGCTTTGTTAGGTGAAACTCCTTGATTGACCATCTGATTAAATTTGTCCAGAGCAGCATCCATCCTACCCATTTTACAAAATGAATCCATTATGATTTGATAGCCAAATACATCCGGGTTCACTCCTTGTTGCCTCATTACTTCAAACATGTGCATAGCCTCATCCATCAGTCCACGTTTAGCATATGCATTGATCAGTATGTTGAAAATATGGTGGTTAGGTACAACACCGTTCTGTAGCATCGAATTGAAGAGACCGGTCATATCATCAAAGCATCCTTCTTTCACATACCCGTTAAGCATAATAGAGTAGGAGACAATATCAGGTTTCTGGCCCTTTGCAGCCATGGAGTCAAAAATAACTCTAGCTTCCTTTGTCCTTCTATGCTTGCAAAGTGAATCCATAAATGAGTTCAAAGTGACAGCATTTGGTAGAACACCAACACTTACCATTTCCTTGAATACTCTAACTGCCGCCTTCCACTGACCCGAAGCGGAATATCCATGGATCAGGCTAGTATATGTCATGACGTTTGGTCCAATGCCTTGGCCAACCATTCGCCGAAGGACCACTTCTGCCTTTACCATGGCTCCGGATTTGCTTAGTGCGTCGATAATTGAGGTGTAGGTCACCACATCAGGTTGAACTCCCAGTTGGGGCATCTCATGGAAGAGATTGCACGCTTTGTCTACTTCACCTTCTTTTAAACAGCCGTTGATTACTATGCTGTACGAGAAGACATCAGGCACACAGTCCAGTTCAGGTGTCCGGTGGAGCAGCAAGTCCACCGCCTCATTTGTACGCTTGGCCTGGCAGAGCCCCTTGAGGAGATTGCTCAAGGAGATGACATTCAAGCGCAGCCCCAACCTAAGGAGGCGGCCGAAGAAGGCAACCACCAGGTCCGGGCGGCCTGCACGGCAGCAGCAGTCCATGAGGATGGAATAGGTACAGCACGTGGGCGACACCACCCGTGCACCAGCGCCTCGGGACATGCCGTTGAAGAGGGTGACGGCAAGGGCCGGGCCATTGCCACAGGCAGCTGAGGGTGGTGCACGGGCGAGGGCGGCAAGAAAATTGTTGAGCGTGCGTACTGGGACTGTCGCGGCTTGGCTCAGCAATTCGTCGAACAGGTGGTGCGCATCCTGCCGACTTAGCGTTCCGGCGCGGACGCGCTCCGTGGCGGCAGCCAAGGCGGCGAGGGGAGCTCGGCGCTCTCGTGAAGGAGCCTTGAAGGAGGAGGTGAAGATGGAGGACAGGCGGGCGGTTGGCATTGCTGGCCGTCTCCAGCGGAGGTCGGCGCGCCAGTGCACGGATCTCGCCCTCTGGAGAGGCTGACCGACCGTCCGTGCGTCCCCTGACGAGGCGCACCGAGCTCGGCGCGCGCGCGCGCGCGCACCAACCAGCCTCTCGGGGGAACCGGTCGCCGCCGCCGCCGCGGGTTGCAATCAATGCCGACCGCGCTCAGCAGCGGCGACTTAGAGGCCCCGGCGCCCGAGTGGAGAGCGCGGGAGGAGCAGCGCACCTCCGTGGAGGAGGCAGGACCGGTAGGCCTGGCCGGCGGCGAGCGGCCCCGGATGTGAGTGACAAGTCCGGACAGGAGGGAGGACCGGGGAGATGAATCCTTCCGATGCAGCTGGTGGAGGCGCGGGGATGCAGCTGTTTTTTTTCTTCAGAGAAACCTTCCCGGTGATGTAGACTTGTAGGGCAAAAAAGAAATAGATAAATGAAAAACCAAGAAAAAAATTATCAGAGCCAGGTTTCGATCCTGGGACCTGTGGGTTATGGGCCCACCACGCTTCCGCTGCGCTACTCTGATTTTCTTGTTCTGTTGTTGCAATGCCGTCCTATAACAACGTTTCTTCATTGACAGCAAAATCAACGTTCCTTCATTATATAGCTATAAGAACATGGACACGCTGACTTAGTTATGTGCCAAGAAAATCTTTTCCCGTGGAACAATGGAAGCTTACGAACATAATCTTGTAATTTACCAAACAGATAAAACCTCACTTTGTTGCAGGCCAAGCCAAACTGAATTGGCTCACGATGCCGATAAACCAAATTGGATGTTTGATAAATCAACCTGCTGTTGTTCTGTATCTATGTATACATTATTGATAGACTTTGTGTTGTGTAACACAATCTTATAGTTAATCACTGCTGACTTGTGATTTCCATGTTCAACTTCATTTGACAGAAGGAGGAAGGAGACCTTCAGACAGATATTAATGGAGATCGGGTTCTGGGTCATGTTCAGGTGTGTTGAAGTGTCAAAATTAGAGCTGCAATTTTCATCTGCACCACATTTTTGGGGTCCAGAGAATACTCTTCTGGCAACTGCCACTCGTAATTTATGCCTGTAAGTTCCAGTAAAATTACGGGGATTTGTTTCTCGACTGTTCGTGTCACAAGGTGTACTGTGGCTGTTAGGACTTTCCAATCATTAGACAAATTAGCTCAAATGATTTATAGGACTTCAGTTAATTTCTAATAGAGGAGAAATCGAGCTTTCTGCTCAAACATTAACTGAATATTGCTTGTTCTCTCTGTACAATTGTTACTTAATTTGCTTTGCAATCATTTTATCCTAGCTAGTAGTAGTAAGTTCCCTTTTCAGGAGATTATATCCTGTCTTTGTCATAAACGATTTGCCAAAATTTCTGCAATGCCTGCACCAGTACAAAGTTTTTATGATTCCCTTACCAATTCACCTTTAAAATAAACAGAGTTCATGTTTACCATGGAACTTGAGGTCTACTAATGAAATTTGAACATGAGAGAATTAGCATACACATACCAAACTGAAGGCAGTATCATATATTTTATCTTAATACTTCTTTGTATACGTTAATCCTCGTGGACCTCGTCTGCTGAGATGGGCAATTTCATCGCTCCAGTTCTTCTATGAATCTGAGAGTGTCAGAGATGACCTTTTTGCTAGGTAGCCTCCATGGTGCTTTTTTACTTCATAATCGTTATCAAAACTGCCTCTTCATTCTTTGGAGGTCACTAGGCTGTCGGTGCAAATGGTGCTGAGCAAACTGTTGGTAGCTGGTTCATGGAAGTTCTGTAACCCTGTTAGGTAGTTGCCACATCCGATGTGACGGTGCAGGAACAAACTTTTAATGTTTCTGTCTGCCATTACAACTATTTCTATCTGTTTCTCAAGAAGATGTGGGGACATTTGATCCATCTGGCTTGAGGTGGCAACCCCTGTTCTGCTCCAGAGAGGCGATGGTCATAGTACAGAAGAGGAAGTCATGGAGTGTAATCTTTCTGACAAGCCAGGTGATTTCAGTATATATTCTGGCGATTTTAGACACATCAAGTCGATGACACGAGCGGTGGTTTTACTTCCACTACCACGACTTGTCTGTATATCACTCTGGGTGACTTCATGCTCTCCAGGCCTACTTGGTCTTGATGCGATGAGGATTCTGCCCATCGAAGCAGCGAAGGGAGCAACGGGCAGAGCTTAATTCTGATCTGACCAACTCGAAGCAATAGTATTCGAAAAGAATCTGAGACGAACAGACAGTTTGGAATTGGAGGGCAATGTAAACCTCTTTTCTACTCCCTCCGTCCCATAATATAAGAGCGTTTTTGACACTACTCTAGCAAGGGAATTTCATCATCATCATCATCGAGTGATACATTTACAATCAGGAGGGAACTAAACCAGCCAAGTGAGTGACACGGCGTGGTTGTTGCTAGAGGTTTCTAACAGAGGCTAGAACTAGAAGAAACACCTATTGCTAAGCCGAGGTACTAGTTGGGACCCCAGCAGCTGAGGTACATGACGGTCCTCAGCCCCTCCTCGGCCTTCTCCGCTCGCCGCCTCTCCGCCGCCGCCGCTGCGGAGGCCGGAAGCTGCTTGGCGCCCTGCGAGACGCTGCCACTGACGTTGGCCTTGGCCTTGGCTGCCCGGTGGAGGGCGCCCACGCTCATCGCCACCATCCACGATGCCTTCGCTGGACCTGCCATGATCCTCCCTTCTTCTCGCCTGGGAAAACTGGAAACTGTACTGATCTGCTTGGAGCCCTGAACTGTGTGATATCCGTGTATTTAGCTAGCAGTGAGTCTGGATTTTTGTAGCAGCGGAGGAGTTGGGCTGAAAACTGAGTAACTGACTCGATGCTTGTGTTGATGGGAGGAAGCGTGGGAGTGGGACGGGGTTATATACGGGGGAGCCGGAGGAAAACGGGTGGCTGGCGGCGCTGGTTTTACAGGAAACCGGGTGCTTTCTGTTCACCTTGCTTGCCTTCTCCGCACCCTCGCTTTGGTACACTTCCGCTTCGGTAGACCCCCTCCAACACAAGGACGGCTAACATTGTCCCATACCCCTTCATAACGGAGGGCACGATGGGCAAAAATCGGAAAGAGGCCGCCCGCCCGCTGTCCCAATCACAATATCTACGTATTCGTATACGTGCCTTGTTTTTTCGGCCGGGTCGCCCCCCAGCGCGCCCACCCCACGTCCCCCACTTCCTACACTGATTGCACGCCCACCCCGCTATGTACGCGCAGATAGGCATGCATGCATGCATGCATGGCGCGGTTACGGGGCCCTGATGCTGCCTGTCGCGCTGCACCCCCGCTGCCGCCTGCCGCCCGCTTCCGCCTCGCCCGCCGCGTCGGCCGCCCCCGCTTCCGCCTCGGCCTGCGGCGCCACTTCCGCCTCGGCATGCGCCGCTGCTCAGCCGCCGCGTCGCGTCGCGTCGGCCGCCCCCCGCTGAGGCGCTGCCGCCTGCCCCCCGCTGCCCGCTGCCGCCTCGCCTGCCCCGCGTGCCCCGACGCCTCCTGCCCCCCGCTGCCCGCTTCCCGCTGCCGCGCTGCACGCCTGCCGCACTACCGGCTGCCGCCTCGCCTGCCCCGCGTGCCCCGATGCCTCGCGGTCAACGCGACTGCATGGGATCTCGTCTTCCGCGCGCCGCCCCGTCCCATCCCGCGCTTGCCGCACGCCCGCGCCTGCCGCGGCCCGGCGCCTCCCTGCCGCAGTTTAATGCCCCGCTCCGCCCCGCCACGGCGCCTCACCTGCCGCGCATTAATTCCCGGCGCTATAAAACCCGCCCTGCGCGGCGAGTTTGGTCACACGGCCCGTCCATCCCTCCTCTCCCTCTTCACACGCGCGTTCTCTTCACTGATCTGCGCGGGATGGCGTCCAGTGACTCGGACTCCGACGGCGCGGCACCGGGTGGCCACCGGCCGTCGAGCCTCACGTTGGGGCAGACGGAGGACCTCGCTCGATTCTGCCTCTACGTGCCACCGCCGGCGAAGGTGCCGCGGCCGTGGAGGATCTCCGCGGACGGATTCCCCACGCAGGGCGTACCGGCGACCAAGGCAGAGCTTCGCACGCACCCCGGGGGACGCTACAACCGGAAGGGCCGCCGCCGTTTTTGGACGGGCAAGCGGTTCGACGACGTCATCGGCGCCTTCAAGCGCGCCGCCCGAGGGCTCCCTGTCGGTGATCTCTCTGGTGGAGCCGGGCCCTCCCAGCCGCGCGGGTGCATACCCGCTCCCACCCCCGCCCCAGCAGCCCCGGCCGACGTTGTGATCCCGCCGGAGCAGGCGGCGCTCCAGCAGGATGGCGACCGGGCTCCTCGCGATCCTGGCGCAGTCAGCGGAGGAGGCCGCCGCGGCGGCGGCGCTGGAGGCCCAGGAGGAGGCGGCGCAGCAGGCGACGATGGCGCTGCCGGAGTGGCAGCAGGTGCCGCCGGAGTGGCAGCAGGAGTGGCAGCAGGCGCCGGCGGCGGAGGAGGAAGAGGATTCGGACGACGTCCCGGTGGACTGGGACGACGTCGCGAACCGGTCCAGCAGCGACGATGACGGCGGCAACGGCCCGGCCGTGATTAACCTCGTTGATAGCGACGCCGAGTAGTTTTTTTAGTGTGTTGTTTAGGTAATTTGGTTATGTCGTTCTAAGCCTAAGTACTAGACTTTATGTACGAACTAGACTTTATGTACGAACTTATCATCATCGAGTTCGCTCGAGTATGTAAAATCTCTTATCTATGTTGAATGAAATTTGAGTGAAATTTGTTTTGTCCATTTCATTTGAGAGTATTGATTTGATGATGCATTTGTACACGAATATATGGTAAAACATAAGAAATTAGTAACGATGCTCAATGTAAAGTTACGTGATTGAATGCATGTAATGAAACGAAATTTTGCGAGTGTGTGTGCATCCCGAATTTAGTCCTGCACGCATGATATGAACGAAATCACACAAGAAACACACGTCGCGGCACGTCCGGACAGCGGTTTAGGGTACTTTCGCCTAAAAAACCCTAGAAAATGCATCGGACGTAAAAAAATACCAAAAATTGCCGTGCGTTCTGTGGATGGTCAAGGTAACGTGTGGAAAAAGTTACGTGACGTTTGACGGAGTAGAAAAAAAACCGTAGTTGGGAACCCCCTCTCCGGCAGACCGAAAAGTAGCTGGTTGCACTGGGGCTACGTGATCGCATGCATGCAAGTGGACCAAAGTGTGCGTACACGTGGGCACGGCCAACGTAGGCCCCCACGCAAGGTTGTAACGAAAACGGATACAAAACGAACGTTGCGTCACGTCCGGCCAGTGTTTTATTGATTTTTGACCGGGAAAACCATAGAAAATGCATCGAGCGTCGGAAAAATATGCAAATTGGCGTGGGCGCTGTGGATGGTGATGCCAACGGGTGGAAAAAGCTACGTGACGTTTGACGGAGTAGAAAAAAACTGTAGTTGGGAACCCCCTCTCCGGCAGACCGAAAAGTAGCTGGTTGCACTGGGGCTACGTGATCGCATGCATGCAAGTGGACCAAAGTGTGCGTACACGTGGGCACGGCCAACGTAGGCCCCCACGCAAAGTTGTAAGGAAAACGGATACAAAACGAACGTTGCGTCACGTCCGGCCAGTGTTTTATTGATTTTTGACCGGGAAAACCATAGAAAATGCATCGAGCGTCGGAAAAATATGCAAATTGGCGTGGGCGCTGAGGATGGTGATGCCAACGTGTGGAAAAAGTTACGTGACGTTTGACGGAGTAGAAAAAAAAAACGTAGTTGGGAACCCCCTCTCCGGCAGACTGAAAAGTAGCTGGTTGCACTGGGGCTACGTGATTGCATGCATGCAAGTGGACCAAAGTGTGCGTACATGTGGGCACGGCCAACGTAGGCCCCCACGCAAGGTTGTAACGAAAACGGATACAAAACGAACGTTGCGTCACGTCCGGCCAGTGTTTTATTGATTTTTGACCGGGAAAACCATAGAAAATGCATCAAGCGTCGGAAAAATATGCAAATTGGCGTGGGCGCTGTGGATGGTGATGCCAACGTGTGGAAAAAGTTACGTGACGTTTGACGGAGTAGAAAAAAACCGTAGTTGGGAACCCCCTCTCCGGTAGACCGAAAAGTAGCTGGTTGCATTGGGGCTACGTGATCGCATGCATGCAAGTGGACCAAAGTGTGCGTACACGTGGGCACGGCCAACGTAGGCCCCCACGCAAGGTTGTAACGAAAACGGATACAAAACGAACGTTGCGTCACGTCCGGCCAGTGTTTTATTGATTTTTGACCGGGAAAACCATAGAAAATGCATCGAGCGTCGGAAAAATATGCAAATTGGCGTGGGCGATGTGGATGGTGATGCCAACGTGTGGAAAAAGTTACGTGACGTTTGAAGGAGTAGAAAAAAAACCGTAGTTGGGAACCCCCTCTCCGGCAGACCGAAAAGTAGCTGGTTGCACTGGGGCTACGTGATCGCATGCATGCAAGTGGACCAAAGTGTGCGTACACATGGGCACGGCCAACGTAGGCCCCCACGCAAGGTTGTAACGAAAACGGATACAAAACGAACGTTGCGTCACGTCCGGCCAGTGTTTTATTGATTTTTGACCGGGAAAACCATAGAAAATGGCACTCCGGAGAATGATGGGAAACGCAAGAGGAAACAGTCAAAATATTGTCTTTCACCTTACCAGCAGAACAGTGGACGTAAACGTGCAAAGAAAAGTAAGTGCTAGGTAATTTATTCTTGCAACATACTTCTGTACTTGCATTCACACTTTATTAACTCATTGTTTCTTACTATTTTAGGTCTGTTTGGTATAAGAGCTGCTATGATTAGTACTGATTACATTAATGAGGATCACATAGAGGCCGCGAAGGTTTATATCCGGACACTGGCAGACTCAGAGAAGCTTTGCAGCAAAACTGTCGTGCACATGACGGGAATTGGTGGGGAAACATGTACACCTGAAATGCTTGAAGCCATCATTTGAAAAAGTGGTTGCATGGCGGTGTAAGTATTGTCAATAATTTATTAAGTTGTACATGTCATATACATAAATTATCTAATAGGCGTATTGATGTTATGTTATTTTGTAGGTCATCAATAGTTATTGCAACCATATGCAGACCCATAATCCTCGTGCTGACCGTCACATATTATCATCTTGGGTGTCCCACTGGCTTATTCTTCGTGCTGATGGAAAGGTTAACAACTCTAAGAGGCATTTTATGGATCACTTCACAAACCAAACTAAAATGGTGTCTAGAGTTAGTGAAGAGTATTTCATCAAAGATAAGGTACTTCAGTTTAGTATGCTCATTCGTAGTACATCTGTGTGTACACCAACATGAATAAACTTTGTTGTAGGCATACTTTCCTTTTCATGTGGAAGAAAATCATTGGATAACAGTTCTTATGCACAACAAGAAAAAAGAGTTTCAAGTTTTAAACTCTACTGGTAAATGCAGCAAAAGAGTTCTTGCAAAGATTGCTAAGCTGGTAAGCTTGCAACGTTACATAAAACAATATATAGTTATTCGAAACGTACTTCATATGAATTTGTCATTTTTATTTCAGAGGGCAGAAATAGCAAATGATACAAAGGAGGTGAATGCTCTTATTGAAACGGAACATCCTGACGTATCATCCTGGCCAATAAGGGAGTACGATATGCCGTCACAAACAGACGGGTATGTTCCAAATGTTTAATTAGTATGTACTTGTCTGATCCATCAATAATTGACTTGTGGTTTCTTGCAGAGTCTCTTGTGGTCTTTTCGTGGTGAAATGCGTTCAAAACTGGGACGGAGATGATTGGACATTTGAGTTCGATCAAGATGAGGTTAATGCTTCAAGGGGACGCATTCTAGCTGAAATACTTTTTTCAGAATGCAACACGAAGGAAGTAGTGAAAGAGAAGATCCTCAAGATCATGGAGAAGAAATGAGTCGGAGGATGGGGTGTTGGCTATTATCTCCACTAAATAAACGTGCCGTTGTCAGTACTTGATACAATTTACATATTAAGACATCTCATTATTTGCAGTGGTCGGTATTTGCTACAATATCACTCATATCTGCGGCATGGTTTAGCATGTTTCGCAACTAAATAAATGTGATGTGGTCTGCTACAATATCACTCTTATTTGCAGCATTGTGGGTGATGATTTTTGAACATGTTATATTCGCACTTTGTATTATGCACTGTTTGCCATTTTCAATGTGGGCTAATATTATCCACTGTTTCCCATTTTAACTTTGTATGTACTGCCATTTGTTTGTCATACTTCCTGTATTCCAATGATCCTTTGTATGTCAGCTTTGTAATCCCACATAAAAAGTGGTGGTCAGTGCGGGCAGTCCCACAAACGTCCAGCGGACTGACCATTTGCATCCTGACCGGCCGGCAGCTCCTTTCTGTGCAAGTAGTTAAGTTACAAAAAATGTCCAAAAGAAAAGTTATAAAAAAATGCCCAACCACCGCTGCTGGGCCCATAGTAGCTTACAGAACGTACCCAAATCAAGCCCAAAGGCGACTCGGGCGGCTGATCGAGCCCACTAGCGGGCCCAGCAACGGGTTCCAACGGGGCACAGGAGAGTAGTAATAGAGGAGTTCGAAACAGGGGGCGGAGGCAGCTATTTAAGCCGCTCCTCGCCCCCCCCCCCCCCCCCGCTTCCGAGGTGGTACTAAAGATGGCGCCCCCATTGCGCCCAACGCTGCACGCGGTCGCCGCAAGGCTCAGGAGGCCTAATTTGCGTTGTCTCGGGCCGGCCCAGTTTGGCCCAATGAAGGCACGCCGCCACTGGCCCCCTCCCCCGGCCCACGCCCCCTCCCGTCGCCTACGCGGGGCACCATCGCCGTTTTTAGTCCCACCTCGGAAGCGGGAGGTCGCGAGGAGCGGCTTAAATAGCTGCCTCCGCCCCCTGTTTCGAACTCCTCTGCTACTACTCTCCTGTGCCCCGTTGGACCCCGTTGCTGGGCCCGCTAGTTGGCTCGATCAGACGCCCGAGTTGCCTTTGGGCTTGATTTGGGTACGTTCTGTAATCTACTATGGGCCTAGCAGCGGTGGTTGGGCTATTTTTTTGTAACTTCACTTTTTGAAAAAAAATTGACAGAAAGGAGCGGCCGGAAACAGCAGCAAACAACAAACAAAATCATCATCATGCCCAGGTAGTACAACATATATGCCCAGATAGCAAACAGCAAACAAAATCATCATCATGCCCAGGTAGTATAACATATGCAATGTCATCTCCAAATTTATTACATAAATCTTTTGACAAAACATAAACAAATATCTTATCAAGTTTTCTTGCACACACGTACGAATAAAAAACAACATAGGTTCATGCGACCACTTTTATTCTTCCTACAAACCTAGCCGCATCTCTACGCCCAGTTCCTGAACAAAACATAAAGAAATGGGTGAGCAAATATAGTTGGTAAAATCAAAGTAGCAACATAACAAAAATAAGAAGATAACATCTTACTTCTCGTTCAAATGACATGTAGCCTTATTATGACCTGGGAGACTACACAGACTGCACAAAGGACCACTTTTCTTCTCTGTAAAATCTTTTGGCCTACCATTCTTTGTAACGTCGGGGCCCCCCTTTGACCGCCCCTTCTTAGGTGCACCCTTCGTCGAAACTTTCTGAGGATCACCAATACCAGGCTCAACTTGTTGTGCCTGACTTGCCTCCTTCTTAAGCATAGCATACCTTCTACTTCCTATAAGTTCCTCCTCTGAAATCTTTTTCTGCGTTATTATGTTGTCCAGACACTTCATCAACTCGTCGAACAAGAAGGGATCATTTGCTGCAACATGAGCAGCTTCTGCGGTTTTAATGGTTATTGCACTATACCGTTCTCTCTCCAATGGCCCTGACCAACCCCATTCAAACATATCACTCTTCCGCTGCACAGGCAACCCATCTCTCGCATGTTTGGACAACCGATGCAGGACACAACACTTTGGTATTTCAGTTAAGTTCAGATGATGGAGAACAAACAGAATGTGTTTGCATGGCAGCCCTTTCCGAACCATCCTAAGACAACTACATGTAATAGTTTCTTCTGAGTTACCTGGTTCCTAAACAACATTGTACCTGAACTTGTGGTTATCCTTCCATGTCACCATGAATGTCTGACGCCCAATTCCCACGAGCGTCTCAAATATCTCCAGCTGACCCATCTTATGCAAATCATCTTGCAGGATGTAGAAATTAGCAGGTGTGAATACTTTGGCGGCATGCTCCTCAAGGGCCTTATATTCAGTAACCGACGGTGGTTCCTTCTGGAATGCCTCGCAGTCATCGTACGCCTCGTTCTCACGCAGGTGAACTATACAGTTCTCATAATGCACCACCAAATCAACAATTGTCATACCGTAGTCCAGGTGAAGGTGAAGGCTGGAGTTGAGGCTTTCACTCCTCTGGTTACTTCGCATACCAAGGAAAAACCCATCGGAAAGATATGAAGCTGCCCAAAGTCTCCTCTTCCTGTACATCCTGTCAAGCCACTCTTCAATTCTATCCGTCTTCCACTTATCATAGAAAGCTTTCCATATCTGCTCAAAGTTCGCTTGAGAGGTGGCATAGTACAGGAGCGATCTGAACTCATCCAGTGAGTTGTAATGCAGGTGCCTCTGCATATTTTTCTCGATATGCCAGGAGCAAAGACGATGGAAAACATTTGTAAGGACAGTCCGAATAGCCCGGATCATTGCAGCGTCACCGTCTGTGATTATTGACTTTGGCTTCACCTGACAGTTTGCCTTCATAAATGTCTGCAGCAGCCACACGTATGTCCCTTCCGTCTCGTCAGCAATGATGGCACAACCAAACACTGTGGTGCAACGGTGGTTGTTAACTCCGACAAAGGGGACGAACGGCATACCGTATCTGTTCATCTTATACGTGCTATCAAACACGACCACATCTCCGTAGTCCTGATAGTCCCTCCGCGACTGTGCATCGCACCAGAACATACTCTTCAGTCGCCCTTCCTTGTCACGCACATACTCAAAAAAAACTCAGGGTCCTTCTCCTTCCTGCTCCTCATAATGCCAACTGTCATCTCTGCATCACCCTTCGCAATGAGCTTCATTTTTTCTCTGCAACAAAGATTGTAAATGTCCCTCCTGATAAGCCCGCACTTATCGTACGAACCGTATCTGCTGATGAAGTTGTCCATTATAATATGCTTTCTTATCCCGGCCGCTTCCATCGCCAATATCTCGGCCCTCTGGCCATCTCCAATCCGTCTGTGTGACCACAAAAAACAAACCTCGTCGGGCCGAGCCATCGTGTGGTTGTGATCATCCACGAATGATGCGACGAACCAAACACCACGTTCTCTGTCCAGCTTCACCACCATATGTGCACCGCAGTCGCAACGAGTCTCCGGTCGAAGCCTGCGCTTGCGGCCCTCCATGGTTATGAACTTGCTCTGCCTCCTCCCTGCCCTGGAGCAAAGAAACCGCCGGTACCGTATCATTCCCGAAGCACCTCGTTTCACCTTCTGTTTCCTGATGCTAAACCCGTGCTCTCTGGCGTGATTGTTGTAGAATATGTATGCATCCCCTTGCGACCGAAAGGTCATAGCCATGACCTTCCAATGTGTCTCAAGCATCTTCTGCTGCCTTTGAGCCTCCTCAATATCGATCTCTCCCTCATCGTGATCAACGCTAGGACCATCTGACTCCTCCTACAACATTCATTTCAAAATATATATGTCAACTACTATCATTTAAATCATAGTATTGACCGATGTACAACATCTATCAACTAACCTGGCTCAAGTTATCTGCAAATGATTCCTGCCAACTATGTTGCACATTGTCAACATCCACATCTTCCTGCAAATTTGTACACAAGGATATATAGTTAGCCATGCCATACTTTACAAATTCAAAAATAAAATCAAAATATACGCCACTTACGTTTTCACTATTTGCGCCATGTTCATTATTATGAAAATCATCCGGAGGTAAGATATCATATGACGAGACGGAATCATTGTCGCTGCTCTCATCATCTTCGTTCAAATTTTCGTTATCGGTCTTAGTCACCTTATCAGTATCATTCTCGTCCCTCCCGAATGCGGATTCTTCGTCCATGTCAACACGCCTAACTCACAGAACTACAAAACATCGTGTGTTAGGTTTAGTACACTGCATCATGCCCAAAGCAACGATAGTTCTCTAAATCATGCGGTAGTCCGTAGAGGCGGCGCTGCGGCATGAGGTTTTGATGAACCCTAAACCCTAAATCAGTACATGCACGAACTATCCCTCACTTCTATCCATCATGCCCGCCCCATGCCCGCTAGGTTTAGATGACAAACCTTGGCCCGCGGTGTAGACGTCGCCGGCGTTCGACGACGGCCTTCAGGCGGTGACGTGCACAACAATCAACCGGCCGGATGCTTGGCAGGATCCGCGGCGGGGGGGGGGGGGACCGTGGTGCGGATGCGGCGTCGGACGTCGACGGTGAGAGGCGGCCCCGGACGACGTTGGGACGGCGAGGGCGGCGACGGAGGACGACAGTGAGAGGGACGACGGACGACGACGGTGACAGGCGGCGACGGACGACTTTGGGACAAACGTTGAGAGGCGGCGATGGACGACGTTGGGATGGACGGTGAGAGGCGGCCACGGACGATGACGGTGCGAGGCGGCGACGGACGAAGTTGGGACGGCGAGGGCGGGGTTCGTACGGCGGCGATCCGCGGCGGCGGTGATAGACCAGTTGGAACTACCGTGATCGGGCGACCAGATGGGGCGGGCGAGAAGATTGGGCGGGCGAGTAGATCGAGGCGTTTTTTTTGGCCATGCGCGCGGTATACGTATGCCCGGCACAACTGTACAATACAAGGTGGGCATACGTTTCTTCCGTATGACCATTTTGCCCTTCTACATTTTGTTGGGGGGGGGGTGTCTACCGAAGCAAGCCCCATTTAGTTATCTGAAGACAGACGACAAAGTTATGAAGCATGGCAACTTTTTGTTTGGATAGCAAGTTTTTGAATTTTGTTTTTTTCTTCAGATGGCAATTTTAATTGTGAAACCGTCAAGGCGGTGTTATTTATTGCCACACGTGTGACACTTATCATTTGAGCTTTATTTTTTTGATTGATGAGTCGGTCATACCGTCTTGTTTATTTATGGCACAAAATTGTTTTGTCCGTTGTAACCAGACCAAATCGAAAAAAAAGGTATAGATCGCTATGGCAAGATTTATGAGCATAACTGAATTAGCTCTTGCAAAATATTCGGTGCATTTCTGTCTAGCTTCGTTTTCTTCTTGGTACTTGTGAAATTTAAGTCAAGCAAATTATCTTTTGAGTTTCTTCACATTAAAGACCAAATTCCACTGCTTATACACAACGACCACGCGGGAGGTATTTACGTAAAACCACCACATTTGAGTATAGGGTAACAACTTCGAGCATTTACAGTGGCACCAAGCTAATTTGACCCCTCAAACGTCCTCGAACGCGCCCGGTCAGTGCCCAGACGCGTCCGTTTTGACCCCTCATTTTCCTGCAAAATTACCACACCCTTGAACCTCCACTTTTGTTTCTACATGGGAACATCGAACACTCTGTGTGCGACACTGTCGGAGCAAGTGGAGAGCACGCACAACAGCAACATGACCTGAAAAACACACTGCAGCTCACGCGGCCAGCCAGCCAGCCAGCGCGGCCCACCGACACGCGGCGACGGCCAGCCAGCCATCGCACGCAGCGGCTCGCCATCCCGTCGGAAGCACACAGAGCAGCCGCTGGCTAGCTAGCAATAGCATGCAAGCATGTGTGTGGCCAGCTGCAGCTAGCTCGCCAGCACGCGTCTGCGGCGGCCGGCACGCACGCACGGCTGCGAGCACGACGGCCAGAGCACAGCGGCCATGACGCGCGCGAGCTCCGAGGCGGCGCAGGCGTGGCAGCCATGTCGTGCTCCGGCACGAGCGCGGTGCGGCGGGCACAGGAGTCGGCTGCACGCGGCGCTAGAGCTCGACGGCTGAACTGCAGCACCAGCGCGGCACAGCACGCCGGCCCCGCATGCACGCCTAGCGCGGCACAACGGCCCCGGCTAGCGTCGGGAGCTACGGGCAGCGCTGCGCGGGCGAGCTCCGGCCCTAGTGCGCCTAGCTCCGGCAGCTTTCCTCCCCGATGCGGGTTTGATGGCACTGTTGCGGCGACGGTTTTCTCGCCAAGTCGCTGTAGGTGGAACCGTGTGGGCATGCAGCGGGCTGCCCGAACGTGACAAAGTGGGGGGTCCGGTTGGATGCCGGCTGTAGATGCTACGAGAGAAGAGTGGAACAGTGCGAAAGTACTCATGTGGTCTCGAGCTCCAGGGATCTGGGATGAACAATAAAATTCAAAAAAATGGTAAAAACATGCACAAAAAAAAAACTGAATTCCTCTGCCAAGAAACATTGATGTTTTTTCTACGTGCATGCAAACTTTCATGATGAAATTATATTTGTGGAGGTGTGAAAAAAAAAACAAAATGGATGTTCCAAAGTGCTTCCGAAAACATTTTTTTGAAACATCAATTTCATTTTTTCCCCAACCTCCACAAATGTAATTTCATCATGAAAATTTGTACTCCCTCCGTTCCAAATTACTCGTCGTGGTTTTAGTTCAAATTTGAACTAAAACCATGACAAGTAATTTGAAACGGAGGGAGTATGCGTCTAGACAAAACATCAATGTTTCTTGCCAAAAAGTCAGATTACAACATCTATCTGTAGCAAATTATTACTTAACTTGCTTTGCAATCATTTTATCCTAGCTAGTAGTAAGTTCATGGAAGTTCTGTAACCCTGTTAGGTAGTGAGAGGTAGTTGCCACATCCGATGTGCCGGTGCAGGAACAAACTTTTAATGTTTCTATTTGCCATTACAACCATTTCAATCTGTTCCTCAAGAAGTTTTGGGAGGACATTTGATCCATCTGGCTTAGAGATGGCAACCCCTGTTCTGCTCCAGAGAGGCGATATTAATACCAGTCATGGCGATATTATCTTTCTAATAACAAACCAGGGAGATGTCAGTATATATATTCTAGTAGCGATTTTAGACACATCAAGTCGATGACACGAGCAGTGGTTTACTTCCAATACCCCAACTTGTCTGTTTAGAACTGGGCGACGATCAATTATTTTGGTCCAACGATCTTGTTCCGTCCATCCAAGTGTTCTCCGATCCTGCCCATCGAAGCATTGAATGGAGCAACGGGCAGAGCTTAATCGTGACCAACTAGAAGCAATAATATTCCAAAAGAATCTGAAACGAACAGACAGTTTGGAATTGGAGGGGAATGTAAAGCCCTATTCTGAAGCAGGGCATTGTGAACTCAAGCAGGGGAATTTCATCATCATCGAGTGATACATTTACAATCAGGAGGGAACTAAACCAGCCAAGTGACACGGCGTGGTTGTTGCTAGAGGTTTCTTCTAACGGAGGCTAGAACTAGAAGAAGGTAGCTGGTACTAATTGGGACCCCAGCAGCTGAGGTACATCACGGTCCTCAGCCCCTCCTCGGCCTTCTCCGCCACCGCGGCCGCAGAGGCAGGCAGCTGCTTCTTGCCCTGCGAGACGCCGGCTCGGACGTTGGACTTGCCCTTGGCAGCTCGGTGAATGGACCTGAGCGCGTAGTTCCAGCGGCAGAGGCCGGCCTGGTCCTTGAGCGCCTCCACGGCGCCCACGCTCATCGCCGCCGTCCACGACGCATTGCCCGGACCTGCTGCCATATCTCCTCTCATTTCTTTCTGCTGCGTTGATGGACACACTGAT
The DNA here is from genome assembly GCF_018294505.1 of Triticum aestivum. NCBI lineage: Eukaryota > Viridiplantae > Streptophyta > Magnoliopsida > Poales > Poaceae > Triticum > Triticum aestivum. The sequence continues at coordinate 620,448,733 of NC_057799.1, read as the reverse complement.
CGCTGCAGATTAGCTGGTGACGGTGAAGGGGAATTGAGCTGAAGCTTTGTGTTGTTGAGAGGAGAGTGGAAGAGGAGTGGGTAAATATAAACGGGACATAGTAGGCCGGGAGGGTCGGGGCGAAAGCGGAACAGGTGGCTGCGGACGTTGGTTTTCCAGCAAACAGGGTATAAGAAAACGTTTGTGGATTTGAAAAAGTTTGCAAACTCAAAAAAAAATCGTGGATTTGAAATAAAACGTGAACTTGAAAAGGTTCATGAGTTCAAAAAAAAAACCAGAGGTTTTAAAAAGTTCACATATTCAGAAAAAGTTCGTGATTTGAAAAACGTTCACGCATTCAAGAAATATTCATGTATTTGAAAAAGTTCATACATTTGAAAAAAAAAGTTCCCGGAAATATAAAAAAACAACAAAAATAGAAACCGAAAAAACGCTCGGAGCTTCTAGAAGCTTTAGAAAATTGGATGGGACAATTTGGAAAAACAAAGCAGCGCCCGCTTTACATGGGCTGGCCCATTCAAGTTGCGGAGAAGCAAAAAATGCGGAATGAGCCAAGCCCAAGGTGGAGACGGGGTGTGCGTCCGTTTGTCAAATGCACTATAATTCCACTCAAAAAAAAAATGCACTAAATTGGATGGGACTATTTTGGTTCAGGAAAGGAAACTAGACCGTGCCGATGGAACCTAATTTGCTTCGCATCGCACCACCAATGGCTTTAGATATCAACGTTGCAACATATCTAGAGCTTTTTTTTTACCTGAGTTGGATGTAAATTATCTGAGTGGCTTTTTTTCTTGAGTTGGATGTAAAATATCTGGAGCTTTTCAAAAAGTTGTGTGCTTGCAGTTTGTATTCGTGTCAGATCATGCATCTGATCCATTGTATTGTGATAAATAAAAATTAATGAAGTTTTTGCAAGTCTTTAATCTGCTAATCAACATGATGGTGCTTCATCCTCGTATCGTATATGTACATGATTGGTGTAAACAATTATTGAAACTAGAAGATACCCTGCATTGCCATGGGAATTGGTTGATGAAAAATTGGGTTCATAACATGAGAACCAAAATTAAACACAAATATGACTTATTATAGTTGATTACGTATAGTTGTAAAATATTTACTGAATATAAGTAGAATAATTGAATGGAAAATATTTCCCCATGCATGGTTAAATGTTGTGGTGGGTTTTCTCATGCATGATTGCACGTTGAGGTGGGCCTTCTCCGATTCATAATTGTGTGGTGAAGTGTCATGCTTGCATGTTGAGATAAATAAGTTACGATGGGTGAAAAAATGACTGGACAAAAGAGTGAATCAATCAGGTTAGGAGTAGCGTAGCACCAGTCGCGGGTGGAAGGTGTGGAAGGTCTATTAGTGATGACAATGTTGAGACAGGTCGAGCGCACGCCGCACATGAGGGTTCCGTGTTGCGGATGAACTCGTTTATGCTAGTGTATGTTAGTACATCTTGCTATAAACTTGGTTAAACATAAAAGATAGTTTACTTAGAAAAAGTGTGAATATCTTTAAGTTTGGAACAAAGGGGGCGACATTCATACTTTGTATTACAATTTACAAGCACAATAATTTCTCTTTTCAAATACATGTAAGGTTGTACTTGTAATAAAAATATACACGCACACTAATGTTGTCACGTGAATGTTCTAAACAGTGTCAACTTAAATCTCCCCTACATAAGAAAAATGTGTCCACTCGTCCTTCGTCCAACCTATTGTATGTATGTTTCCTTATATTGACTTACCAAGTAAAATTACAGAAATACCAGCTGGGAACGAAATGCCAGTGAACCACCTCTGAACCACACAATCTTCATCCAATTGATGGTAGTTTTTTTGCAGAAAGGACAAAAAAGCACTCTTAAAGGAAGAAACTGCCATGGCAATTTCTAAAAACTGCCACCCCTGCCCCCATAAAATGCACTAAAACTGCCACCTGAAGACGTTCGCCTGCCACCCTGCTCCTGGCGAACGTTCGCCATGTATGCGCGTCCTAAAATTAAGTTTTCTTTGTTAAGCCAATAAGTGTGTACCAAAGGAAATCATGATTCTTTTTTCAATCATATTAGCAATAACATGACCTGTAAATTGTGGGCTAACCTTCTGGGATATTTATCACAAACTATCTATTGGTTGCAAATGTTAGTACCATATTCCTGCCTTTTTGAAGGTTGTCATCGATGAGGACGTTTTTGGTGCACCGGAGCTTGACTTGCTTAAGACATGGACCACCACGTATGGGCGATCCAACAAGAAGTGTTTGAACCATACAATAGTTGGCTACTGAGACACCCATTGCACCATACAAAAAGTCCAAAAAAAACTAGGCAGACGAAAATACGGAAAATCGAGAGTGACATGATGCCACCAGAGATTGTCATGACATATTGCTACACAAATTCTTATCCAGAAAAATTCCTCCAACAAAAATTTTATCCCAGAAAAACAATTAGTATCCAGCTCATAATGGCGAAGCATAGACAGATGTACGAATCAACAAGGCCTTGGTGGTAGACGTGAACCAATGGGAATACGAACATCGGGAAGTTTGTGGACTGCATAGTGCGTTTGATCTGCGTCGAAGGCACGTCATCTGGAGCATACGCCGTTGTGACCTCTACATCTATTAATTGATGCTGGGTTGTGCTTTTTTTTTTCACTGTAATACGTATCTCATTTATATATCACTAGCAAAAATGCCCGTGCGTTGCAAGGGGAGAAAAAATGTCACGACCCTAACCCGATAAGTATTCCCTCTCATCCCACACACGATCAAAAATCTATCCTCGACCAAAAATCTATCTTACTGACCTGTTCATTTAATCAAATCGAGACTCATGCAAACTCGAGACTCTGAATATTCAGGATGCGGAATGGAGTGCAGAGTTGAAATCCTAGAATAGAAGTACAACTGTACATGAGGAGGGACATGAACAACCTCGTTCGCAGAATGGCCTTCATGGCGAACTGACCCAAAGATGATGATGTAGATCTTGCGGATGATGAACTGAAAGAAACAAGAAGACCAGGATGAAAAACAACCAACGATAACTTTGGCAAATTTTCAGCATATCAGAATCTGAGGAAAGCATGAACACATTAGCGACAATATATGTTAGACAAAATAATCAATTTATTTTATAAACTTAATACCAGCCAATCAGTGCTGTTATCTCGTCGCTCCAACTTTTTGATCTACTCTGTGATGATATTCTTATAGAAGGCTTTAGATTGCAGCTTCTGGAGGCAGTAACAACACAAGTGATCACAAAAACAAGCAGGAAAGCACCGGTTGCGATTTCCAAAACAATAAGCCAAGTCAATTGCTGGACTTTAACATGCTTATGCTCAGAAGTATTATGTTTTCATTGAAAAATCACTCACTTTTCTTTTGATTGCAGAAACTGAAGGTTCATTTTTTAGTCACACTGTCCCAAGACACACCTCAACTTGTATCTTCAAATTCGAGCTTAGCATAGAAAGTGAGAATTTTTTTAAAAGTTTAAGACATACACATGATCCAAGTCAACCAGTCTAGGCATGGTAAAGTCTACAAAGATGATTCACTACCTTACTGTGTTATCAATTGATGAAAAATTGGCACAGCTTCTAGGATAATCCTGCTAGTACAACTGTAACAGTTACAATAATAATCTTGGTTTTTTCATTTGAATAAAAGAACACAAACCATCATGAGGCCCCTATGGAATCAGCACAACCATGATTCTGATCTCTCTTTTTTTTTTTTGCGTGGACCATGATTTTGATCTGCTATAAGATTTATCCTTAAGTTCATAGTATTCAGAGTTCAGACCTCACCAGTGGAAAAACTCCTAGCAAAGCCATGTATGCGTGAAAGAAATATCAACAGTTAGTTTATCCAGATAATCATGGGAAGAACATATAAAATTAATAAAGTCCTAAAGTAATAAATCAAGCGTGGGAAATTTACATGGTTGCTAGCTAGCTAGCATGGGCTATTGGCCAATGAAACACGTACCGGAGGATCAATCAGGCATGATGTATGGTCGTTTCGTGCACATCTGGTTGGCTTGCTTCATCGTCGTTGCCGGCTACTACTTGTACATCTGGTCAGCTTGCTTCTTCGTACTTCTACAACAGTACCTTGCTCTGAAGTGGATTTGAGTTTCACTCACTCCCTCCAGATCCTCCCAAGGAGAGGCGCTCCTCACGCGGGAGACCAGTGCCCTCGCACCGCTGCACCCTGCCGCACCCTTCCTTCTTCTCCTACCTCTCCTCCTCCCTGGATCCTCCTCTGTCTCTCTTTTCTACCAGAAAAATCAAAGCCCCGCCATGACCTTGGAGCTCTCCCTGCCAGCCATGGAGGCCCGCCTCCAGCTGCAAGGACTTCGCCCACGGCGCCGGATCCCTCATTCTCCCGCGCCCGCTGGATCCCGCCACCGCCATTCTGCACCGAGCAGATGCGTCGTCCCCAGCCTCTCGAGCAGCCGCGTTGACCTGATCCAGAAGCTGCGGTCGAGCAGCCTCTCATGTACCCTGAATTGTTAGCATGTAAGATTTCAAATGAAGTATACCCTTCAGTTTTAATCTAAATAAACAGCAAGATCCCTCCAGATCACAAACTCTTCATCCAGATCCATTCAACATCTACCAAATTGTCAGTGGATGAGAAATTCAGGTTTTAATCTATTGCATGGAACCTCAGATGCATTCAACATCAAATGAAGTGTAATAATGGATCATAAAAATCACAAACATCCAGATCCATCCAGATCACAAACTCTGAATAAAATTGCATAGAAGCTAATTTAGGAATAGTAAGCTGTCGATGCTTATGTATTGAATAAAAGAACAGCTTCAGACAGAGAAATAGGGATAGAAACAGGGGCCACCATTGATTTCATTGGCCTTGTTATACATAATTTTCTCCTGTTTTGGGGTCAGATCAAGTGGTTTCCCGTAAAGCACAAAATCCAATACTTGAATTAGCAGCAATTATACAATGCAGAGCTAAAAAATTGCAACAAAAAAAGGGGTGAGGCATCAGAATAATAGAGACAACTAACAGAGCAGCTGCATACCACAGGCTGATACTTGTAAACATGTGGAAAAATTCAGAGAGGTTCACCTGAAATACGATTCCGGCAAGGAACGATCGCCTCTGCTCAAACAGAAGCTGCAGCTAGCCCGCAGTTGTCTCTGCGTTCACCTCCTCCATAGCTGCAAACATACCAATGAAGGATGAACCATTTTTTGTGCAGGGAGAGGCAGGAGGATGGACTGAATAAACCTTCCTCCTTCCAAAAACAGAAAGCCACCCAACCACATTAGCAAACATCCTTCCTTTCCGTGAGGACCCAACTTTCTTCTGCAAATTGAAGCAAGCTTGGACCTGCAAGTCCCCGACAGCGTACATGGATGGAGAACCGGAGCGGCAGGGCTCGGCGAGCAGGGTCGGGGCATAGAGTGCGGCGGTCGCAGCCAGAGCCTCCACGTCCGTGTCGCCGTAAGCCGAGGCCGGATTCGACGCGTTGATTCTGACGCTGCCGCGCCTCCCGCGCGTCCTCCTCCTCCTCCCGGCCGTTGCCCGCGGCGGCGAGGAGAGTGCTGAGCAGCTCGTCGTGGTGGGCGGCGCGGCGGCCGGTGGCCATGGCTGCTCCTGTAGAAGAAGGGGAGAGGCAATCCTTGTGTGAGGGAGAGAAACAGAGGGGAAGGAAACGGAGAAGAGGGACAACCATAAGAGGGGGCGCGAGGCGTGGAGGTCCGGCTATGGTCGACGGCGGCGCGGCGGCCGGTGGCGAGGCCGAGCGCGAAGGCAGCGGGGCGGCGAGGGGCTCTGGATCGGGAGCTTCCCCTCCCGATCTGGAGCTCGGGGGGCGCTGCGCGGGGGGAGGAGAGCCCGTGCGTCAGCCCACGAACGAAACGTTTTTTCACCGCAGACCACTTAAATTAGTACCGCGGGTTAATTACAAAAAAAGTAGGGACTTCTTTGCAAAAAAGCCACGACGGTGAACGTGCTTCAACCTAACTAGCGCAAATGCCCGTGCGTTGGGGAAAAAAAATTCTGTTCTTATAAACCATGGCTGGTCGGGTCGAGGAACTATATCGCGGGATAAGTTGCTTATGATAAAAAAAATGTATAATTTGAGGATCACGAGTTCATGACATGAAGCTTAGGACATGGGTGCGATTCAGAGTAAATTGATCTGCTGACAACATTTTCTTTTCGTAAAACTTTTGATCTATTCTTAACATCATGGCAACATAAAGAAACATCAAAAATAATAAAATGTAGTAAGTAATAACAATTACGTCGAGCATTTCAATGGAAAATAAAACTGTTGCAAATTTAGTTCTAATATTAATGCCCATGACAACGTCTGGGAAAGAAATCTAGTTCCTATGAACAAAGATAGAACTTGGGGTACGATTCGAGTAAATTGATCCGATTAACAATATTTTCTTATGGAAAAAGTTCTGTTTTATTCATAGCATCATTGTGATAATATAAAACACATTAAAAGTAATTAAATTTAATGAGTATTCAAAACTACATCATATGTTTCAACGAAAAATAAAATTAACACAAATTTAGTAAGGAATATTAATGCCGATGGCAACGTCCTCCTCTACCATGCATTATAAACCATTGTGCAACATCCTCTCCAATCATTGTGCAATGTCTTCCTTTCATTATTTTGTTGTTACTTGTGCGCCCAATCCCAATGGATGGTACTTTCTTTCTACCTTGCATGTATGTGAAGCCCCATACTTACCCCACAATCCTGGGAATTATTTCCTACCCAATCGACGATGCATCTTTTTTATAGATGCATGGCAAGCCCCCATGGTTGCGATGGTCAAGACTCGAGACTGCACTTGGTAATTCTACACAAATATGGCAATGGAAAAGGAAGATAAGGGTACCTGTCCACGTAATTGAAGCTTGGTAGTGGTCATGGCATGCTGGTTCAATTAGCTTGGAGCAATCCCAGGTCAAGGTCACAACAATGGTGATTTGGATGCATGCATGGTTATAAAGCTACATCGACAGCACTCGGTCCTTCAGCCTCTGCCGCTTTTTTTATCTGATGAATTTTGCTGCTCTACTCCTGCTGCTATTCTATCACACAACAGAATTTGATCGAAAGACGAAATCTGCGTCCACTGCGACCACAAGGCTGGGCACGAATCCTTTTGTGACTGTGATTGAGACGTGTGTTCTCGACGAGTTCATTTTAACTGCGTCACCTGCATAAGAGAACTCGGCAAGGATGGTCCTTGTCGTCGGCAGCGGCGAGGCCGCAGACGGAGGAGTTGAGCCGGAGAAGCTGCAAGACGCTCTTGTAGAATGCTGGCTGAGGTATGCGGCTTGACGACTACTTTGGGAGACGCCGAGTACAAACGCCACGCTTGAACGATTCTCTTTGGAGAGATACACGTACAAGGCCAATGCTAGCTAGCCAACGCTAGCGCCTTGATTAGAACATATAAGTTGAGCGGATCGATTTCGCCGGCTACGGACGCACACACGACGAGATGCTAGTTGACGGCAACAGGCTTGCCGGCGGCGCGCGGTGATCAGTACGTGCGCCAACGCTGAGGACGTGGAGGCGGAGCAGCACTGATTTCTTCCAGCGGAGGTATCCATCCTCTCCGTCCAGAGCAAAGGCAACGGCGGCGACGATATTGATCCCTTCACATCTGCCGTGTTGTGATTCTTCCCACGATCTCACGATTTGAGCAACGACTTCGATCCCGATCTAGCATCGAGGTGAGAAGCGGCGGCGGCGGCGGCTTCGTGCGTGTGGAGGACGAAGGGATCGTGTGCGTGATGTCTTTGTTTGCTCGTAATATGTAACCTGGTGGAGGCCCTATGCTTTCAGGAGGAGTCATGCCCGTGCTCTCTCCTTCGAGGCCCAATACAATCCTGGTGGCCCAATCGATCGAATCGTCATCTTTTTGCGACACTTATCATTATTATTAGAACCACCTCACGTATTAGTACCACCTCACGTATATGTTTTAAATTAAATTCAAACTGAAAGCATAAATTCATAGAAAGAAAGCGTATTGTGACGATGAACCCGACAAAATCAATCCGTGCTTTATTATTAGGGAAAGAGGAAAGAATATATATAAGGGAGAGATAAGAATCCTAGTACATACCGACCTGACAAAACTAAAATAATAATAAAACACTAGCCTTTACACAAATGAACACCGGTGGCTTGTGCATTTGTACATGACACTCCAAACTTTGGAGCTTACCTGTATGGATCTGAAAACGTATCTAATTCATTATTATTATTTTTCTCATGTCCAAATTGCAATTACTTGGTCCATTGCGCTCTCGATTCGAAGAAGCACTTTAACATTGCATACTCTGGCTATCGCAAGCCAAAAGCAGTGCAAGCTAGTTGACCATCAATTTTTTTTTTATTATTATTATTATTATTATTATTATTATTATTATTATTTGTTAGTCCTCTAACCTATTAATAATATGCAGAGCCATGCAAAGCTCCCTACAAGTAACAAAAATCACAACTGAGGTCTATTGACCACTTAGCGATGATCATAAGCACTAGAACAAACCTGAGGCATGCCACCATCGCCATCCTCCCTCGCTGGAGCCGAGCAAACCCTTTTGTAGAAGACGGTCAGGAAGTCGTAGTGCTAAGTCCACAAAGGGCTAGGGCATCAGAGCAACATCTGTCACTATGACAAGAACGTACTCCCTCCGTTCCTAATTAAATATTTGTCTTTTTAGAGATTTCAAATGGACTATTACATACAGATGTATATATACTACATACATGGTCCTTACTCACTCCCGTGGACTCCAGGGAGCCTTTGGTTACTGGGTGCAACCAGTGGAAGATGGTAGCACGGGCTATATTCAACCGGTTCGGATGGCGGTCGCATAACCGGATAGGAGTCTAGGGGGCTTATCCTTAACCGGTTGTAATTTGGAGCTTATACTTTCATTTTCTTTGTTTTGCTCCGCTTGCGAGCTGTAATACCTTTATGACTTCATGCTATTTCGAGACTTTTTAATAAGATGGTTGCATGCATCATTATGATGCAGAGGCCGGGGGTATGCCTCCATTTCCAAAAAACTCATTTTGCTCCATATGTAGCCACTTGTTGAAATCTCTAGAAAGACAAATATTTAGGAACGGAGCGAGTAGGAAAGAAGGGCCATGCCTACAACCACACTAATGTACACGCCAGCCTAATCCATTGTGATGTATATCTGAATTATGTCTGTTTCTTTATTTCCCTGGTCAAAGATTTGACATTGTTCTATCCACATTAGATCTCCAGTGTGCTTGTTTGTTCTCTACACACCAAAATGCAGAAATTTGGTCCATATGGTAAAGATCCAAATTGGCTCATCAATGCTTTTGGTTTGTGCCATGATTTTTTAATTATTTGATTTGGATACCACAATTTTGAACTTGAGCTTTTTCATATTATTGGTGCCGCGTATAACAAAGGTACACATTGTTTCAGCTATGAAAAAGATTTGGAATATGAAAGATTTATGAACTTTCGAATGTGCAAAAGATTTAAATGCGACATTATGAACATTGAAGATGATAATTCTCATGACGACGAATTATGAACAATGAAGTTTTAGAATCTTTGAGTGGCGTATATATTCTGTTGTGAAAATATACATGTCTGATTTTCCTCCTCTGAGAACAATTACTATTGTTCCAACACAATACTTAAGGTGTAAAGGTGAAATCGCCATATTAAGTTAACCATTTGTCTTCTCTTTAAGGCTCTCAATAGTACTCATTGGATGATCATCCACCATCCACCGCATGCGAATGAAATGTTGTATTTTTTTCAGTAATGCATTTACTTTTTTTGCAACATGGTGTTATACAAACCTGAAAAGTTAATCTGGGTGGCTAGGATGGCATGTATGAATACCTTTGTAGGATCAACAACTTTGTAACACATCATATCTCCCCGCAAAAACAACATATCATTCAACTTGTACACTCCGAGGAAGTCAAGTTTTTTAAAAGAATTATTTTAACTATGACATAAATAACGGTATAAATTCCATGGGTGATACATTTGGATTATTACATATTAAAACATTAAGCAGTCTTACTAGGGACACATTTTGTTTCTAATTCAAATCGGTGTTGGTACAATACGAAGAGGCACGACCTTCGTTAGTGATAGGCCAAACTTTTCTTCCATATCAATCCCATCCCTTTCAAGTTCAACAGGGAAGCTCCAGTTAAATTGATTTAACAACGAAGCAAGGACCAAATGCACCATCCTAATAGCCAATGGCATTCCAGGGCAGATCCGACGTCCGGCACCAAATGGAAGGAGCTCAAAATCAGCACCCCTAAAGTCAACTGTTGAACCCAAGAACCTCGCTGGCCTAAACTTTTCAGGTTCGATCCATACATCTTTATCTCGACCTATCGCCCATACATTTATGAACACACGTGAATCTTTAGGTATTGTGTAACCGGCTATTTTCAGTGTTCTCTCGGGTTTGCGTGGCAACAAGAGCGGGCCCGGGGGATGAAGTCGAAAAGTCTCTTTTATGACAGCTTGGAGATAGGGCAACCGAACAATATCATCTTCTTCAATGTTTCTTTTGGAGCCAATAACTTCTGCAAGCTCATTGCAAGCGCTAGACATTGATGCTGGGTTTTGGAGAAGCTCCGTCATTGCCCATTCCACTGTACTAGAGCTTGTGTCACTACCAGCAGAGAACAAATCCTAACATGCAAATATAATGTCACGTCAATGCTTTAGTACATATAGCTATTTAGGTACACTAAATAATCACCACATAGAGTGCAACTGGTTGTTTTCGATAGAGAAACTTACATTTTCTTTGCACATATATGTACTGTTTGGATGAACTATATAAGAAACAACCCGTTGATTTGTGACATAAGATTTGATATTAATTTCATTGCAGTTTAGTGGAAGCTATTGTTCCTAACCCAATTTTTCATTCTTCACGCGCTGGATGAAGTGCAGTCGTGCGAGGGCTATGGTAGAATTGTTGGAAATGCAGTGAAATACAGTCAGCCTGGTTTGAAACAAGGGAAAAACATAGGAATTCTTGTTTTAGATGATTCAGTTCTTATAGTGGAAAATTCCAGTGGCACTCTTTGTAACACACGAGTAATCTGTCATGCATGATTTCTGTAAAAAGTTATGTGTGACTATTCTGTAGGAATTTTAGACACATAAACATGAGTATCCAGATGGTACTTTTAATGTTATCACTGTTAGTGGTTCCTATAGCATCACTACAGTGGATAGTAGTACTACAAAATTTCATAAAAAATGGGTCCAGACATAGGGAAATAAGGAAGAAAAATCTGCTACTACTAGTATCAATCGAAGCAAAATGGCAGCCCTATAATCTATATATATCAAAATCTTATGTCTATTTCTTGGTCCAATTTTTTTTTAATATGAAATTTGTGGCATATATCATGATGCCAACATTTAAAATTATAAATCTCAATCAACATGGCTGGCCATGTGCTTTGATCCCCGGCAGGCTCAAATGGCAAGGCTGATCATGCATGTGCGCGCGGAATTTTTAAGTAATATCTTTTATGTCCTCGGAGTCAGAAATTAAATTATGCTTACCGTGAAAAGTGATCGTAGCGTCTGGCGGTCCAGCAGGTCCTTGCCGTCCTCACGCGCCGCCACGTCGAGCAGCACGTCGAGGAAGTCGTTCTTCCTCGGCTGGCCGGCGTCGCGGCCGCGCAGCCTCCCGTCCACCTCGGCGTCGAACACCGCGTGCCGGTTCGACCACTCGGTACGGTGCAGTACTATGTCAGTGCATCTTGACCTGCAAAACACAGACATATGTCCGACCGAGCACATTACTTCATTTTTGCAATTCAATGGACCTGTATCAGTTCACGAAAACAGTTCGGAGTCAAATTCCGGTATTTTGGAGATAAACATGGGAGTTCTGCTGGAGTCCGGACATGCACTTGACCAATCACATGCATGTCTCTCTCTTCTCTCTCCTCCCAACTGCACATGCATGATCCCCTCTTCTCTCTCTTTTCAACCGGACACTAAACCACAAATATTATACCACATGTATGGGCCTCACCTATTTTTTCTGCTCCCAGCCGGATACTTTGTAATTAGCGTTGGATGACTCCCTCCCGTATCATGTCCGCGGACAACATCCGGACATAAAAACGGACATACACCGAAGGAATTTGCGGGTCGACGTTGGAGATGCACTTACACCAGCTCCAGGTGCAGGTGGTGCAAGCCGATTAGCCGACGCCCCTGCGTTGAACACGGGACGATAAACGGTAGGCACGCGAAAGGCTTTTCCGCCTTTTTTCTTGTTTTTCTATAACTCTTATGTGTTTTTTCTTATGTGTCTTTTGGCTTTGTGCATCCGTAATGTCTTTACGATATTGCGTTGTTGCAGAGGCCGGGTGTAATTGGTATCTCCGCGATATTAATGTATCCCCTGTGTTAAAAAACCCCACATAAGAGCAACTACAGCCCAGATACAACAAATCCGACCCCTCAAAATCTAAAGAGGAGCCCGTCCGGCTCCGCCGTGGCCATGTCCGGCGGTCGGCTGCGCCCGTCCAAATGTTGGTCCGGTCGCCGGTGAGGTAAAGTAGGACATGAAACACGACCGGGTGACGGGAGTCGAGGCCGCGTCGTCCCTCATGCCCTACTTTTCCTTGTCGTATCCCGGAACCCTGACGGTGCCGGTGGACGTCGGGTCGATGATGGATCCGTCCTGGGACGAGCCGGTGACATCCATCACGATGCAGTTGCGGCGCCCTGACCGGTGCACGATATGGTGCGCCGGAGAATGCGACTCCGCCTCACCAACGGTCACCGCCCGCCTCCCACGGCGGGCATGTCGCGCCATGTTTGCATTGCCCGACGTCCATGCTGCGTTCACCTTTGCTTCGGTGCACCAACGGAGGGGTTGCATATCCGCTACCGCGTTTGGACACCAGACGGACCGCACCGCCTCCGGTGAGGCAGCGATGCCACACCTCGCGGCAGATCCATGCGCCATTTGGACATACACAATTAATTCCCGACGGAAGGAGTCCATGCGCCGTAGTCGGGGGGCCTCCTCCCGGGAGCGGCAGAGCGCAAACCGGAAGGTCATCTCCTCCTCAGGGCCGCGTGGGATGAGCTCGCGGTTAACGTTTTTGGAGGTAGGACTCAGATCCGCTGCCCGTCATGCCGGAGATTGCCAGACGGGAGCTTGGGGGTGGAGTGGAGTGGAGGGGGTGGGGAGTGTGAAGGAAATGTGCCCTAGAGGCAATAATAAAGTTGTTATTTACATTTCCTTATATCATGATAAATGTTTATTATTCATGCTAGAATTTTATTAACCGGAAACTTAGTACATGTGTGAATACATAGACATACAGAGTGTCCCTAGTATGCCTCTACTTGACTAGCTTGTTTATCAAAGATGGTTATGTTTTCTAGCCATAGACATGTGTTGTCATTTGGTGAACGGGTTCACATCATTAGAGAATGATGTGATGGACAAGACCCATCCATTCGCTTAGCACTATGATCGTTTAGTTTGTTGCTATTGCTTTCATCATGACTTATACATGTTCCTCTGACTATGAGATTATGCAACTCCCGAATACCGGAGGAACACTTAGTATGCTATCAAACGTCACAACGTAACTGGGTGATTATAAAGATTATCTACAGGTGTCTCCGATGGTGTTTGTTGAGTTGGCATAGATCGAGATTAGGATTTGTCACCCCGATTGTCGGAGAGGTATCTTTGGGCCCTCTCGGTAATGCGCTACCTATTGAGCACTGCGTTGGTTTTCCCTTGAAGAGGAAAAGGTGATGCAGTAAAGTAGCGTAAGTATTTCCCTCAGTTTTTGAGAACCAAGGTATCAATCCAGTAGGAGACCACGCTCGAGTCCCACGTACCTACACAAACAAATAAGAACCTCGCAACCAACGCGATAAAGGGGTTGTCAATCCCTTCACGGTCACTTACGAGAGTGAGATCTGATAGAGATGATAAGATAATATTTTTGGTATTTTTATGATAAAGACTAAAAGTAAAGAAAGCAAAATAAACGACGCCAGAAATAGCTCGTTGTTGGAAGATTAATATGATGGAAAATAGACCCGGGGGAAATAGGTTTCACTAGCAGCTTCTCTCAAGATAGCATAAGTATTACGGTGGGTAAACGAATTACTGTCGAGCAATTGATAGAATTGAGCATAGTTATGAGAATATCTAGGTATGATCATGTATATAGGCATCACGTGTGTGACAAGTAGACCGACTCCTGCCTGCATCTACTACTATTACTCCACACATCGACCGCTATCCAGCATGCATCTAGAGTATTAAGTTCATAAGAACGGAGTAACGCTTTAAGCAAGATGACATGATGTAGAGGGATAAACTCATGCAATATGATATAAACCCCATCTTTTTATCCTCGATGGCAACAATACAACACGTGCCTTGCTGCCCCTGCTGTCACTGGGAAAGGACACCGCAAGATTGAACCCAAAGCTAAGCACTTCTCCCATTGCAAGAAAGATCAATCTAGTAGGCCAAACCAAACTGATAGTTCGAAGAGACTTGCAAAGATAACCAATCATACATAAAAGAATTCAGAGAAGATTCAAATATTGTTCATAGATAATCTTGATCATAAACCCACAATTCATCGGGTCTCAACAAACACACCGCAAAAGAAGAGTTACATCAAATAGATCTCCAAGAGAATCGAGGAGAACTTTGTATTGAGATCCAAAGAGAGAGAAGAAGCCATCTAGCTAATAACTATGGACCCGAAGGTCTGAGGTAAACTACTCACACATCATCGGAGAGGCTATGGTGTTGATGTAGAAGCCCTCCATGATCGATGCCCCCTCCGGCGGAGCGCCGGAAAAGGCCCCAAGATGGGATCTCACGGGTACAGAAGGTTGCAGCGGTGGAATTAGGTTTTCATGGTGCTCCTCGATGGTTTGGGGGTACGTAGGTATATATAGGAGGAAGAAGTAGGTCGGTGGAGCCACGAGGGGCCCATGAGGGTGGAGGACGCGCCCGGGGGGGGGGGGGGTAGGCGCGCCCCCTGCCTCATGGCTTCCTCGTCGGTTGCTTGACGTCCACTCCAAGTCCTCTGGATCACGTTTGTTCCAAAAATCACGTTCCCGAAGGTTTCATTCCGTTTGGACTCCGTTTGATATTCTTTTTCTGCGAAACACTGAAACAGGCAAAAAACACCAATTTGGGCTGGGCCTCCGGTAAATAGGTTAGTCTGCAAAATAATATAAAAGTGTATAATAAAGCCCATTAAACATCCAAAACAGAATATAATATAGCATGGAACAATAAAAAATTATAGATACGTTGGAGACGTATCAAGCATCCCAAGCTTAATTCCTGCTCGTCCTCGAGTAGGTAAATGATAAAAACAGAATTTTTGATGTGGAATGCTACTTAGCATAATTTTCAATGTAATTCTGTTATTTGTGGTATGAATATTCAGATCCGAAAGATTCAAGATAAAAGTTTAATATTGACATAAATGTAATAATATTTCAAGCATACTAACTAAGCAATTATCTCTTCTCAAAATAACATGGCCAAAGAAAGTTCATCCCTACAAAATCATATAGTTTGGTCATGCTCCATTTTCGTCACACAAGAATGTTCTCATCATGCACAACCCCGATGACAAGCCAAGCAATTGTTTCATACTTTAGTATTCTCAAACTTTTTTCAACTTTCGCGCAATACATGAGTGTGAGCCATGGATATAGCACTATGGGTGGAATAGAATATGATGAAGGGGGTTATGTGGAGAAGACAAAAAAAGAGAAAGTCTCACATTGACGCGGCTAATCAACGAGCTAGGGAGATGCCCATCGATTGATGTCAATGCAAGGAGTAGGGATTGCCATGCAACAGATGCACTAGAGCTATAAATGCATGAAAGCTCAAAAAGAAACTAAGTGGGTGTGCATCCAACTTGCTTGCTCACGAAGACCTAGGGCATTTGAGGAAGCCCATTGTTGGAATATACAAGCCAAGTTCTATAATGAAAAATTCCCACTAGTATATGAAAGTGACAAAACAAATGACTTTCTATCATAAAGATCATGGTGCTACTTTGAAGCACAAGTATGGAAAAAAGGATAGTAACATTGCCCCTTTTTATTCTTTTTTTTGTTGCCTTTCCTTTTTTTATTTGGCCTTTCTCTTTTTTTGGGACAATGCTCTATGAATGATGATCATCACACTTCTATTTATTTACAACTCAATGGTTACAACTCGATACTAGAACAAAGTATGACTCTATATGAATGCCTCCGGCGGTGTAGCGGGATGGGCAATGAATCAAGAGTGACATGTATGAAAAATATGCATGGTGGCTTTTCCACAAATACGATGTCAACTACATGATCATGCAAGGCAATATGACAATGATGAAACGTGTCATGATAAACGGAACGGTGGAAAGTTGCATGGCAATATATCTCAGAATGGCTATGGAAATGCCATAATAGGTAGGTATGGTGGCTGTTTTGAGGAAGATATAAGGAGATTTATGTGTGATAGAGTGTATCGTATCACGGGGTTTGGATGCACCGGCGAAGTTTGCACCAACTCTCAAGGTGAGAAAGGGCAATGCACGGTACCGAAGAGGCTAGCAATGATGGAAGGGTGAGAGTGCGTATAATCCATGGACTCAACATTAGTCATAAAGAACTCACATACTTATTGCAAAAATCTACAAGTCATCAAAAACCAAGCACTACGCGCATGCTCCTAGGGGGATAGATTGGTAGGAAAAGACCATCGCTCGTCCCCGACCGCCACTCATAAGGAGGACAATCAAAGAACACCTCATGTTTCAAATTTGTTACACAACGTTTACCATACGTGCATGCTACGGGACTTGCAAACTTCAACACAAGTATTTCTCAAATTCACAACTACTCAACTAGCAAAACTTTAATATCACTACCTCCATATCTCAAAACAATCATCAAGCATCAAACTTTTCTTAGTATTCAACGCACTTATAAGAAAGTTTTTACTAATCTTGGATGCCTATCATATTAGAACTAATTTCTCAATTTAAGAAAATTACCATGCTGTTTTGTAGGACTCTCAAAATGATATAAGTGAAGCATGAGAGAACAATAATTTCTATAAAACAAAACCACCGCCGTGCTCTAAAAGATATAAGTGAAGCACTAGAGCAAAAACTATATAGCTCAAAAGATATAAGTGAAGCACATGGAGTATTCTAATAAATTCCGAATCATGTGTGTCTCTCTCAAAAGGTGTGTACAGCAAGGATGATTTTGGTAAACTAAAAAGCAAAGACTCAAATCACAAAACACATATCATGTGGTGAATAAAAATATAGCTCCAAGTAAAGTTACCGATGGACGAAGACGAAAGAGGGGATGCCTTCCGGGGCATCCCCAAGCTTTGGCTTTTTGGTGTCCTTAGATTTACCTTGGGGTGCCTTGGGCATCCCCAAGCTTAGGCTCTTGCCACTCCTTGTTCCATAATCCATCAAATCTTTACCCAAAGCTTGAGAACTTCACAACACAAAACTCAACAGAAAATCTCATGAGCTCCGTTAGCGAAAGAAAACAAAACACCACTTCAAGGTACTGTAATGAACTCATTATTTATTTATATTGGTGTTAAACCTACTGTATTCCAACTTCACTATGGTTTATAAACTATTTTACTAGCCATAGATTCATCAAAATAAGCAAACAACACACAAAAAACAGAATCTGTCAAAAACAGAACAGTCTGTAGTAATCTATAACCAACGCAAACTTCTGAAACTCAGAAAAATCTACCAAAATAGGAAGACCTAGATAATTTGTTTATTGATCTACTGCAATTGGAATCAGTATTTTATCACGTTCTGGTGATTTTAAACAATTGTTTTCATGAACAGAAAGTTTCTGGAATTTTCAGCAAGATCAAATAACTATCATCCAAGAAGATCCTATAGGTTTAACTTGGCACAAACACTAATTAAAACACAAAAACAAATCTAACCAGAGGCTAGATCAAAGATTTATTCCTAAACAGAAGCAAAAAGCAAAAAACTAAAATAAAATTGGGTTGCCTCCCAACAAGCGCTATCGTTTAACGCCCTTAGCTAGGCATAAAAGCAAGGATAGATCTAGGTATTATCATCTTTGGTTTTAGGAAAGAAAAGAGCAAACTTGTTATCTATGGCATTAATCTTTCTGTTTTGATAAAGCACATGGCTATTAATGATAGAAGAAAGATTAAGCACGTTACGGAAATTTGCATCTAAGCTAGCCTTCATCTCTTTGATAGTTTCGTTTTGATAGGAAAGCAAAAGAGAAGTAGATTCGACCTTCTCATTCATGGGGTGCCCAAATATGGTTTTCATCTTTTCATAGGTATCTACGACAACCCCTTCAAGAAAACTTCTTCAAAAATAGAGTCTAAGACATGCTTAAACGACGAAGGTAAGGCAACATAAAAGCTTTTTAAGTATATTTCAATTTGATATTGGGGCACAAAGCTAGCCCGGATTCTCAGTAACCTATCCCAAGCATCTTTCAAAGACTCATCAAGTAAATAACGAAATATTCCGGGATCATCTTCATCGAAATTATTCAGATTCTCATTGACAACCCCGGTAGGTTTTTCCATAGCATCATTATTTATGAGCTTAGAGAGGACGGAAGGGTTATCCAAGGCATTGAAACCTAGGAAGGAACCCCTAGCCCCTTTTGATTCGGCCATGGCAAAGGAAAGGCGAGCAAAAGAGAGGGCGAATAAAACGACAAGGGTGAAGTGGGGGAGAGGAAAACGAGAGGCAAATGGCAAATAATGTAATGCGAGGGATAAGAGTTTGTGATGGGTACTTGGTATGTCTTGACTTGTGCATAGACTCCCCGGCAACGGCGCCAGAAATCCTTCTTGCTACCTCTTGAGCACTGCGTTGGTTTTCCCTTGAAGAGGAAAAGGTCATGCAGTAAAGTAGCGTAAGTATTTCCCTCAGTTTTTGAGAACCAAGGTATAAATCCAGTAGGAGACCACGCTCGAGTCACACGTACCTACACAAACAAATAAGAACCTCGCAACCAACGCGATAAAGGGGTTGTCAATCCCTTCACGGTCACTTACGAGAGTGAGATCTGATAGAGATGATAAGATAATATTTTTGGTATTTTTATGATAAAGACTAAAAGTAAAGAAAGAAAAATAAACGGCGCTAGAAATAGCTCGTTGTTGGGAGATTAATATGATGGAAAATAGACCCGGGGGCCATAGGTTTCACTAGTAGCTTCTCTCAAGATAGCATAAGTATTACGGTGGGTAAATGAATTACTGTCGAGCAATTGATAGAATTGAGCATAGTTATGAGAATATCTAGGTATGATCATGTATATAGGCATAACGTCCGTGACAAGTAGACCGACTCCTGCCTGCATCTACTACTATTACTCCACACATCGACCGCTATCCAGCATGCATCTAGAGTATTAAGTTCATAAGAATGGAGTAACGCTTTAAGCAAGATGACATGATGTAGAGGGATAAACTCATGCTATGATATAAACCCCATCTTTTTATCCTCGATGGCAAGAATACAATACGTGCCTTGCTGCCCCTGCTGTCACTGGGAAAGGACACCGCAAGATTGAACCCAAAGCTAAGCACTTCTCCCATTGCAAGAAAGATCAATCTAGTAGGCCCAACCAAACTGATAATTCGAAGAGACTTGCAAAGATAACCAATCATACATAAAAGAATTCAGAGAAGATTCAAATATTGTTCATAGATAATCTTGATCATAAACCCACAATTCATCGGGTCTCGACAAACACACCGCAAAAGAAGAGTTACATCAAATAGATCTCCAAGAGAATCGAGGAGAACTTTGTATTGAGATCCAAAGAGAGAGAAGAAGCCATCTAGCTAATAACTATGGACCCGAAGGTTTGAGGTAAACTACTCACACATCATCGGAGAGGCTATGGTGTTGATGTAGAAGCCCTCCATGATCGATGCCCCTCCGTCGGAGCGCCGGAAAAGGCCCCAAGATGGGATCTCACGGGTACAGAAGGTTGCGGCGGTGGAATTAGGTTTTTGTGGTGCTCCTCGATGGTTTGGGGATACGTAGGTATATATAGGAGGAAGAAGTAGGTTGGTGGAGCCACGAGGGGCCCACGAGGGTGGAGGACGCGCCCAGGGGGGTAGGCGCGCCCCCTGCCTCGTGGCTTCCTCGTCGGTTGCTTGATGTCCACTCCAAGTCCTCTGGATCACGTTTGTTCCAAAAATCACGTTCCCGAAGGTTTCATTCCGTTTGGACTCCGTTTGATATTCTTTTTCTGCGAAACACTGAAATAGGCAAAAAACACCAATTTGGGCTGGGCCTCCGGTTAATAGGGTAGTCCCAAAAATAATATAAAAGTGTATAATAAAGCCCATTAAACATCCAAAACAGAATATAATATAGCATGGAACAATAAAAAATTATAGATACGTTGGAGACGTATCATAATGCACATCACTATAAGCCTTGAAAGCAATGTGACTAATGAGTTAGTTGCAGGATGATGCATTACGGAACGAGTAAAGAGACTAGGTACGGTGATACCGACGATCGAATCTCGGGCAAGTAACATACCGATGACAAAGGGAACAATGTATGTTAATGTGCGGTTTGACCGATAAAGATCTTCGTAGAATATGTAGGAGCCAATATGAGCATCCAGGTTCCGCTATTGGTTATTGACCGGAGAGGTGTCTCGGTAATGTCTACATAGTTCTCGAACCCGTAGGGTCCGCACGCTTAACGTTCGATGACGATTCGTATTATGAGTTTATGTGATTTGATGTATCGAAGGTTGTTTGGAGTCTCGGATGAGATCACGAACATGACGAGGAGTCTCGAAATGGTCGATACATAAAGATTGATATATTGGAAGGTTATATTCAGACACCAGAATAGTTCCGAAGTGCATCGGGTATTTTCCGGAGTACCGGGGGGTTACCGGAACCCCCTGGGGGGTTTAATGGGCCTTCATGAGCCCTAGTGGAAGAGAGGAGGCAGCAGCCAGGGAGGCGCGCCCCCCAAGCCCAAACCGAATTGGACTAGGGGTTGGGGGGCGGCCCCCACTTTCCTTTCTCTCCTCCTCTTCTTTCCCCCTTCTCCTTGTGGAAGTAGGAAAGGGGGGGGGGCGAATCCTACTTGGAATAGGACTCCCCCCCTGGTCGCGCCTCCTCTTGGCCGGCCTCCTCCTCCCTCCCTCCTTTATATACATGGGAGGGGGCACCCCATAGACACACAAGTTGATCTTTAGCTGTGTGCGGTGCCCCCCCTCCACAGTTTTACACCTCGGTCATATCGTCGTAGTGCTTAGGCGAAGCCCTGCACCGGTAACTTCATCATCACCGTCACCACGCCGTTGTGCTGACGGAACTCTCCCTCGGCCTCAGCTGGATCTAGAGTTTGAGGGACGTCACCGAGATGAACGTGTGCAGATCGCGGAGGTGCCGTGCGTTGGGTACTAGATCGGTTGGATCGCGAAGACGTTCGACTACATCAACCGCGTTACTTGACGCTTCCGCTTTTGGTCTACGAGGGTATGTGTACACACTCTCCCCGCTCGTTGCTATGCTTCTCCTAGATAGATCTTGCGTGATTGTAGGAATTGTTTTGAAATACTACGTTCCCCAACAGTGGCATCCGGGCCAGGTCTATGCGTAGATGTTATATGCACGAGTAGAACACAAAGAGTTGTGGGCGATAATAGTCATACTGCTTACCAGCATGTCATACTTTGATTCGGCGGTATTGTTGGATGAAGCGGCCCAGACCAACATTACATGACCTTGTTCATGAGACTGGTTCTACCGCCGTGCTTTGCACATAGGTGGCTAGTGTGTGTGTGTTTCTCCAACTTTAGTTGAATCGAGTGTGACTACGTCCGGTCCTTGTTGAAGGTTAAAACAACACACTTGACGAAAAATCATTGTGGTTTTCATGCGTAGGTAGGAACGGTTCTGGCTAAGCCCGTAGCAGCCACGTAAAACTTGCAACAACAAAGTAGAGGACGTCTAACTTGTTTTTGCAGGGCTTGTTGTGATGTGATATGGTCAAGACGTGATGATATATAATTTATTGTATGAGATGATCATGTTTTGTAACAGTTATCGGCAACTGGCTGGAGCCATATGGTTGTCGCTTTATTGTATGAAATGCAATCGCCATGTAATGGCTTTACTTTATCACTAAGCGATAGCGATAGTCATAGAAGCAATAGTTGGCGAGATGACAATGATGCTTCGATGGAGATCAAGGTGTCAATCCGGTGACGATGGTGATCATGACGGTGCTTTGGAGATAGAGATCAAAGGCACAAGATGATGATGGCCATATCATATCACTTATATTGATTGCATGTGATTTTTATCCTTTATGCATCTTATTTTGCTTAGTACGATGGTAGCATTATAAGATGATCTCTCACTAAATTTCAAGGTACAAGTGTTCTCCCTGAGTATGCACTGCTGCGACAGTTCATCGTGCCGTGACACCACGTGATGATCGGGTGTGATAAGCTCTACGTTCACATACAACGGGTGCAAGCTAGTTTTGCACACGCAGAATACTCGGGTTAAACTTGAAGAGCCTAGCATATGCAGATATGGCCTCGGAACACTGAGACCGAAAGGTCGAGCGTGAATCATATAGTAGATATGATCAACATAGTGATGTTCACCATTGGAAACTACTCCATCTCACGTGATGATCGGACATGGTTTAGTTGATTTAGATCACGTGATCACTTAGATGATTAGAGGGACTAGTCGTCAACCCGTGCATTTGCACGGGCTAGTATAAATTTGAAATAAAATTGTAATATTATTAATGCAAGTTAGCTGAACGCCTTCAATTTTTTGGAGGGAGGGGGGTTATAACGCCTTCATTCTTATTCAATTGTGTGAAATTGTTTTCATGTGCATGTTCGATGGGCAAAAAACTATTTATAGATGGGAAAATCAAATACCTAATTTCATGGAAAATATAATCAATAATGTTGTGATACCAACCTTACATGAATGATCTTGCTAACTATTGTATTTAGGGAACTGCATATTTTCTTGTGAGAATACATCATTGCTTCAAAACCAAACTGCTTTTAGCATGATGGAAACTTTTGAAAAGATGTATTAACACAAATTGGATATCAATATTTGAAAAGATATATAATATGAGAGAATACAAAATAAGGAGAACCATTTGAAAAGATGTATTAACACAAATTGGATATCAATATTTTAGGCTTTTGTAATTTCAAATTTCCTATGTTTTGAATTATGAGAACCCTCTCTTCATAGGGACTCCACACAACCGGATCTCCACCTTTATACATGTGTGGTCAGGCTAAAGTTGAAAATTATGAGGTGGCAGATTTAGCCTCAATAATACATGCTGCATATGCGCATGTGATTCAATGAGATTGCGCTTAAAGTAGAACAAATGAAGAAACCAAAGCATGAATAACCACTGATTACGGGAAGATAAATGTGGATAGGAAACAACCATGTTATTAACACATTATTATACACTCCAATATATATATTGGGAAAAAGAGGTAGCACCATAGTAAGTAAAGAGCAGGATTGTTTGCCTCGCAAATGATGTAGATCAAGACTCAGGTCAAATACTTTTTCTAGCTGGTCAAGCATTCTCAGTTTCTCACATGAGTGTGACAGAGTAATAGTTCAGCCGTGTGTATATGGAAACAGTATATTGTAACACCAAGATTAAATCAGGGACCTTTCATAGGCTGTCGGCATTATAGTGGCATCAACTCTAGCCATTAGCACATACATATCAAGGTGTTTGCATCATGGATGATGAAGTAAAATTATTGCAGTCGGAGAATTGCATCACCCTCTATCTGCTATCACAGTATGCTCGTTACTCGTATGAATAAAACCAACCGACCAAGCGAGCCCCCTGCTTCACTACATCAGTAGCCATTATAAAAGTAGCCAAATATATGACTGCGGTTGAGAGTTAAGAAGTACGTAGAAAATTCACAGATTAAAAACTAAGTCATCCAGATTTTAAAATGAAATGATTTACTCTAGGTCCATTCAAATTAAGATCCACCAAAATAGTATTAATAGATGATTCAGTTACTGTGGGAAGTTGATTGTGCAATGTGCAGACGGCTTGAATTATTGTTATTAGCATGTAGATAGAGACATGAAAAAAATCACATACACTGGTAGAAAACAGGGCTTTCGTTCGGGCATGGCAAGCCCATTAGTCCCGGTTCAGTCATGAACCGGGACCCATGGGGGCATTCATCCCGGTTCGTGAGCCCAGGGGGTCGGCCGGGGCCTCGTGGGCATTGGTCCCGGTTCGTATGGAACCATTTGTCCCGGTTCGAGGCACGAACCGGGACTAATGAGCCTCGCTCCTGGCCCACAACCATTGGTCCCGGTTCTTGGCATGAACCGGGACAGAAGGCCCGGATTTAGTACCGGTTCTAGCCACGAACCGGGACAAATGAGCTGCCTATATATACCCCATCGCCGCAGCAGAGCACTCCACAGTGCTCTATTTTTTTGGCCGTCGAGGGGAGGGCATTTGGGTGCTCTAGCTCACCTCCTATGCACATGAGGTGTTCGATGAAATGTCTGAGCCACACTAGTTAATCTTTCTCGTCTCGAAACTCGACCTCCGAACTCCATTTCCTCGAGATTTGTCTAGGTTTAGCGGTCCATCAGGTCCCGTCCCCGTCTTCACCACCGTCGATCGCCCGCGCCGATCTCGTCGCCAGCACCACCGTGGTGAGCCTCTTGTTCTTATCTTCTTTCTGAAAGAAAAAAAAAATTCTTACTTCAGATAGATACTTGTCTAATTTTGTTACTTTTATTATTCCTTCTTATTATATAGTGCGATGGTTTTGGTATCAGCCCCCGTCGGCCCTTGTCCTGTCTATGATTCGGATGTGGTATATATTATCTTTTTATAACTATTTGGTTCATTTATTGTTTATGACAATTATGCCGACCAACGTGACATAGATTTTATTTATCTAGGAGGTGGTTGAACCGGAAATTCCAACTGACCCTATCGTCGAGAGGTTAAATTTAGTTGAAGAAGAAAACAATTACTTGAAGGAAAAAATAAAAAAATTGAGGAGGAGAAGATGATATTGGAGTTGCATTATGCGGATGTCGTCGATGATCACAAGATCAAGATGGATGCAATGCGCTTGAAGATTAGAAAGATTAGAAAATATGTCGTTCATACCGAGGCTTGGTATCATTATGCCGTTGGATCAATTGTTACCTTGGTTGCGATTATGATCGCATTTGTTTTCACATTGAAATGTTTTACATAGTTTCAATGTATGGTTTAATTAATTAGATGCTCTGGAGAGCTATATGTTGTTAGATGAGAACTATGTATGTACTTTGGTTTTAATGTGATGATGAACTTCTATTAATTTGGTCACTTAATTATCTATTCATGATGTTCTGTAATGGTTTTTGACACACTTAATTATATATAATGCACGCAGATGAATCGGCAATGGATGTACGGTGACAGACACACCTCCGAGTACATTAAGGGCGTGCATGATTTTCTCGAAGTGGCTGAGGCAAACAAGCAGAATGGTTTTATGTGTTGTCCATGCCCTACATGTGGGAATACGAAGTCTTACTCTGACCGGAAAATCTTTCACACCCACCTGCTTTACAAGGGTTTCATGCCACACTATAATGTTTGGATGAGGCACGGAGAAATAGGGGTTATGATGGAAGACGACGAAGAAGAAGAGGACGATGACAACTATGTGCCCCCTGAATACAGTGATGCTGCAACGGGGGAAGCTGCTGAAGATCAAGAGGAACCAGACGATGTGCCCAATGATGCTGCAATGGGGGAAGCTGCTGAAGATCAAGTGGAACCAATGCCCGATGATGATGATCTCCGCCGGGTCATTGTCGATGCAAGGACACAATGCGAAAGTCAAAAGGAGAAGCTGAAGTTCGATCGCATGTTAGAGGATCACAAAAAAGGGTTGTACCCCAATTGCGAAGATGGCAACACAAAGCTCGGTACCGTACTGGAATTGCTGCAGTGGAAGGCAGAGAATGTTGTGCCTGACAAAGGATTTGAGAAGCTATTGAAAATATTGAAGAAGAAGCTTCCAAAGGATAACGAATTGCCCGACAGTACATACGCAGCAAAGAAGGTCGTATGCCCTCTAGGATTGGAGGTGCAGAAGATACATGCATGCCCTAATGACTGCATCCTCTACCGCGGTGCATACAAGGATCTGAACGCATGCCCGGTATGCGGTGCATTGCGGTATAAGATCAGACGAGATGACCCTGGTGATGTTGACGGCGAGCCCCCCAGGAAGAGGGTTCCTGCGAAGGTGATGTGGTATGCTCCTATAATACCACGGTTGAAACGTATGTTCAGAAACGAAGAGCATGCCAAGTTGATGCCATGGCACAGTGAGGACCGTAAGAAAGACGGAAGTTAAGAGCACCCGCTGACGGGTCGCAGTGGAGAAAAATCGAGAGAAAGTACTGGGCTGAGTTTGCAGCTGACCCAAGGAACGTATGGTTTGGTTTAAGCGCGGATGGCATAATCCTTTCGGGGAGCAGAGCAGCAATCACAGCACCTGGCCCGTGACTCTATGTATGTATAACCTTCCTCCTTGGATGTGCATGAAGCGGAAGTTCATTATGATGCCAGTTCTCATCCAAGGCCCTAAGCAACCCGACAACGACATTGATGTGTACCTAAGGCCATTAGTTGAAGAACTTTTACAGCTGTGGAATGGAAACGGTATACGGTGTACGTACGTGGGATGAGCACAAACAGGAGGAATTTAACCTGCACGCGTTGGTGTTTGTAACCATCAACGATTGGCCCGCTCTCAGTAACCTTTCAGGACAGACAAACAAGGGATACCACGCATGCACGCACTGTTTAGATGACACTGAAAGTATATACCTTGACAAATGCAGGAAGAATGTGTACCTGGGCCATCGTCGATTTCTTCCGACCAACCATCAATGTCGAAAGAAAGGCAAGCATTTCAAAGGCGAGGCAGATCACCAGAAGAAGCCCGCCATGCGTACCGGTGATCACGTACTTGCTATGGTCAATGATTTACACGTAATCTTTGGAAAGGGCCCCGACGGACTAGCTGTTCCGAATGACGCTGAGGGACACGCACCCATGTGGAAGAAGAAATCTATATTTTGGGACCTACCCTACTGGAAAGAGCTAGAGGTCCGCTCTTCAATCGACGTGATGCACGCGACGAAGAACCTTTGCGTGAACCTGCTAGGCTTCTTGGGCGTGGGAAGAAAAAAGATACACCTGAGGCACGGGAGGACCTGCAACGTTTGCACGAAAAAGACGGCATGCCTCCGAAGCAGTATGAAGGTCCTGCCAGCTACGCTCTGATGAAAGAAGAGAAAGAAATCTTTTTTGAATGCCTGCTCAGTATGAAGGTCCCGACTGGCTTCTCGTCGAATATAAAGGGAATAATAAATATGCCAGAGAAAAAGTTCCAGAACCTAAAGTCTCATGACTGCCACGTGATAATGACGCAACTGCTTCCGGTTGCATTGAGGGGGCTTCTACCAGAAAACGTCTGATTAGCCATTGTGAAGCTATGTGCATTCCTCAATGCAATCTCTTAGAAGGTGATCGATCCAGAAATCATACCAAGGCTAAGGAGAGATGTGGTGCAATGTCTTGTCAGTTTCGAGCTGGTGTTCCCACCATCCTTCTTCAATATCATGACGCACGTCCTAGTTCATCTAGTCGACGAGATTGTCATTCTGGGGCCCGTATTTCTACACAATATGTCCCCCTTTGAGAGGTTCATGGGAGTCCTAAAGAAATATGTCCGTAACCGCGCTAGGCCAGAAGGAAGCATCTCCATGGGCCATCAAACAGAGGATGTCATTGGGTTTTGTGTTGACTTCATTTCTGGCCTTAAGAAGATAGGTCTCCCCAAATCGCGGTATGAGGGTAGACTGACTGGAAAAGGCACGCTAGGAGCGGACTCAATAATATGCAGGGATGGGCATTCTTGGTCTCAAGCACACTACACAGTTCTACAGAACTCTACCTTGGTGACCCCGTATGTCGATGAACACAAGAACAGTCTGCGCTCCAAACACCCGGAGCAGTGTGACAACTGGATTACATGTGAACACATCAGGACTTTCAGCAGTTGGTTGGAAACACGTCTCAGAGGTGACACCACTGTTTGTGATGAGTTGTACTCGTTGTCCAGGGGACCATCTTCGACTGTATTGACTTACAAAGGATACGAGATAAATGGGAATACATTTTACACGATCGCCCAAGATCAAAAGAGCACCAACCAAAACAGCGGTGTCCGCTTTGATGCAGCAACCGAGAGGGGAAAGGACACATATTATGGTTACATAATGGACATATGGGAACTTGACTACGGACATGATTTTAAGGTCCCTTTGTAAGTGCAAATGGGTCAATCTGTCAGGAGGCGGGGTACAGGTAGACCCACAGTACGGAATGACAACAGTGGATCTGAACAATCTTGGGTACACCGACGAACCGTTCATAAAGAACTTTTTTTTGATAGAAACTTTAATAGCAAAAAGAATTATCATAAAGTAAAATAAATAAGTAATTAGAAACAAAATAAAATAAAATAAATAAGTATTTTGTTGTAAGTAGAAACAAAATAAAATAAATAAAGCAAAAAAGAAAACAAAAAAACTGGGAAAAAATAAAAAAAATGCCACCTACTGGGCCACCACGGCCTGAATACGACTAGAAACCCATCCATGGGCCAGGATTCAGGCCCGCAGAAGGCCCAGCAGGCCCACAGGCATAGTAGTGCAAGATTAGGCCCAGAGGCCTGCAGTTCAGAGGAGTTCAATGGAGATGGCGGGGCAGAGCTTATAAACAGGTCCTGCCGCTCCTCGGCTAGCGAGGTGGGACTAAACATCCCACCGCACCGCGGCTTTGGCAGGCGCATGACATTGGTCCCGGTTGGTGCCACGAACCGGGACCAATGCACACCTTTGGTCCCGGTTCGTGGCACCAACCGGAACCAATGCCCCCCCTTTAGTCCCGGTTGGTGCCACCAACCGGGACCAAAGGCCGCCGCTTCCCGCCTTTTGGGCTGCTGAAAAGAGACCTTTGGTCCC